>NW_013667168.1:190314-221121 GCF_000517525.1 Limulus polyphemus
GGCCAGAACGGAATGAAAACTCCCTAACCACCTGGCCATGCCGGGCCAGAACGGAATGAAAACTCCCTAACCACCTGGCCATGCCGGGCCAGAACGGAATGAAAACTCCCTAACCACCCGGCCAGAACGGAATGAAAACCTAACCACCCGGCCAGAACGGAATGAAAACCTAACCACCCGGCCAGAACGGAATGAAAAGACCAGCAAAACATTCTCTTCTTGTACTATTATTGTTTGTTTGTTTGTTTGAAGTTAAGCACAAAGGTACACAATGGGCTATTTGTGATCTGCCTACCACTAGCGTTGTTAGTCCGCAAACATAACCGCTGTGTCACTGGGGTGGGGGTAGGAGGACGAAACATGGGAGACGTTATAACTCTTGACTGTATGAAGATAGGTTGTGGTATAAATGTGATATAGCTCAGTATGTCGTTAGTAAAGGGGATGATTGTGAAGTGATACAGTTCAGTATGTCGTTACTAAAGGGGATGTTTGTGAAGTGATACAGTTCAGTATGTCGTTACTAAAGGGGATGTTTGTGAAGTGATATCGTTCAGTATGTCGTTACTAAAGGGGATGTTTGTGAAGTGATATCGTTCAGTATGTCGTTACTTGAGGAGATGAAATAAACAATATAGATATGTGTATTTGTTATCCAAATTATTTAATCTATGCTACATTCAGTACATTGTAAGTGCTTTGTTAAATACTATCTCTCGAGCGTCCAGTTTTAGATACAAATATGTGTTCAGAAATTTTGCGGTCTTGGGGCAAATCGAAAATATGGAATAACAGTTGTCAGAATGTAGTAAATTCGCATGTACTTTTTGCTATTCGAAATAAAATTAAACAGCAGGGTCGTAAATATCAAATACCAAAATAACGATGAGGTTATGCTATTTAAAATCGTTAATTATAATCAAAGTTAGAAACTATCCCGACCAATGTGTATTCACTCCCAAGTTATCTAAATTCTGGAGGATAACTTTTAAAATAGAAAATGTTATGATTTTTTATTTATTTTGGGGGCTAGAGAAGAAAAGAGAGACGGAATTCCGGGACCGTTCTGTCCGGGGGATCCTGGTAACTGGTACTTTATATGCAAACTTTTGACAATGATCCTGGACAGATGTTAAATATTTGTTGTCGTGAAAGGAACTCAGCAGGACTATATTCCTAACACATATACATTTGTATATCTCTTGAACAAAGAAATGTTTATATATTCTAACACATCAATCTTACAAGTTCTGTAACTGACTGACCTTACATATGTAGTTAATAAGTAAAAGAAAAACAAAATATGAGAGAATCTCTTTATTTACGTAGCCCCCACCCCTACAGAAGCACAGCGGTAAGTCTGCGGACTCATAACATTAAAATAGGGTTTCGATACCAGTGGTGGGCACGGCATCGATAATTAATTATATACCTTTGCGTTTAACAAACAAACAAAGTGTATTAAAGTTAATCAAATCGCCACCAAGCGGCAATACATTGAGAATTGTATTAATAAATGATTTGTTTATTCATTTACAGTTTCACTTAAATTTCAATCGGTGTTAGCAACATTTATCAAAATCAAGTAGAAAATACGCAGCATTTCACTCTGTCATCACTAGGAGGTCTAAGACATATGAATAATAACATATTTTTAAGTTAGACTCTTTTAAGAAAATGTCACAAGTAAATGCCAGTGTCTCTTGAATCTTTGTTAAAGCCCTGTTGTTACATGTCATAAGATATCTATTTTTTTTGGCAATTTCACTACAAGCAGTTGGATTTACAGGACAAAACTCCTTTATAACCTTAGATTCGAGTTCTGATATTCCTCAAAGATTTCTCGTAAATATATTCCGCTGTATTGACAAAATATTTTTGGCCACGGCATAGCGGCCCATAAAACAGCTCTGAGTTTGTTTGTTGTTGTTGTTTTCAAGTACAAACTTTTAGCTCATAACTTGGTCATCTCTTGACCAATTTGAGATCTAATTGCAGTTTTGGACTCAGGAGGTCAAACCCTTCCGATTGATGTATTTGACTACACCCAAAATCTCATAGATGAATTTACTCTAATTCTTCCTAAAATAATTCAAATTTGGGTGTAGGCTGGTAGAGATCCTGATGAGTAATAAAATTGAATCGGGTATACGCGCATCCCACGCTTGGTATTGCTGGCACACAAAAAAAAAAAAGATAATAGATAGTACAAAAAAAAAGCTATGATAGATTAATTTACTCTAATCCTGCCTGAGATAATTTCATGTGCCGCGGCCATTGAGGATTCTCTCTTGCTTTTAAAGTTGAGTTATTCGTCATCAGAGTAACCAGCAAAAGTAAACCTATATATTACTAGGTCTTTGCAACTTTCCATTAGAAAATTATTATATATAATATATAATATAATAGAATAGCTGAAAAACGAGGTTAGAAGCTATGGTTACCTTAAATCAAGGTTTAGGACAGTGTTTCCCAAATTTTTCAGTATAGCTCTTCCTTATACACACTTTAATTAAGACAAAAAGCCCCTTTTTCTAAAGTTTTTAAAGTAACACAAATATACAAGCTATTTTCATTTTCCTTTACGTTAGTCCCCAGGTGGGACAGTGGTTAGTTTACAAACTTACAATGCTAAAATCCGGGGTTAGATTCCCCACGGTGGGCACAACAGATAGCCCGACGTGGCTTTGCTCTAAAGCTCACAAACAAACACCAATCATTTACGTTCATAACAAATTTAAAATAATATATCTGAAGAAAGACACTATTCAATTGAACTGGTGTAAGCTTTCTTTCTGTCCCTTTCTTCATCAGCCACAGAAGAATTACAGTTTCTGAACGTGAGGTTGTGAACTGAGAGGTCTAATTTGTCGCTAAAACTTGTTTAAATTTGTTTTATTCGTTATATGATGGTTTAGTTGTAGGGAGCGGTATGACGGATAAGACTCGGCGGTAGTTGTGAATTTAACTTGTAAAGTCAAAACGCTCTCGGCTAACAGAAATTGAGAGCACTGAGCTTCACGGTTGGGATTGGAAACGATGAGTTGTTTTATATAAAACTGACAAAACTACATTGATTTTTTAATGAGGTCTTGCGCCCCCTCCTCTTCATCTGCCTTGAGCCCCAAGAATGGGAGGATCCAATATTAGGAAACATTGGTTAGGATCACTCTCAGCAACTGACTTTAACCATTTTCATAATATCGAGTAATTTGTTTTAATTCATCGTTGTGAACTGTAAATAATATAAGTTTCTCCGCAAAACTGCCTCTAATTTTGAACTGATAGACTAGAGGGAAAGCAGCCAGTAAACATCAACCACCACAAACTCTTGTCCGACTAAATACTGGAATTTGACCATCGATTTTATAGTCCCAAAGTGCGGATCGCGTTTTTGCGGCAACGGGCTGTGAATCATCGATCTTTGGATTCACAGTCTGGGCATGCTAACCATTAAGCCATACCCAGTCAAATAATCTTTGTAATAAATAGTGTATAGTCTCTGGCCACGTAAAAATCAATTATAACTACCTATTCAATAAAAATTATATACACTCAATATGTTTAAGAAAAAATCATGAACTATGAGTAGGTCGTACTATTTTATTCTTTGTTATCTCTGATTTCCTGGATGACTATCATACAAAATCTGATATTTTTCATATCTTTTACGAAGAATTTATTACGACTGTATAAGGTTTACATTCAAATGTATTGATTTTAAATTTGCGTTTAATCTTCAATCAGAAAAGGTACCAATAAAAGGTAGAAACAGTAAAATATTTACTCCTGATAAAGGAAAGTTCACTTTCTGAAAGCTCTCGGGTTTGGGTTTCCTTTCTCATCAGGAGACTAGTGATATTACTGTATGTTTGTCTTTATCTGTACATTTGTTTATTTATCCGTGTTTTATATCTGACCGTCCGTTTGTTTCGTTACAAATATAATGACTGAAACAGCCATGAAATTCACTCATTACTCTCTAATGTAGAATACATCTTTATTCCGATATATTCACGTAATATGTTTCTAGACTTCCATGCAGTTTCTACATGTAATTAATCACATACGTGTTGTCGGGATGTCTCAAGATTATAAACATAATACTAATCCTACTAGAGACTACGTAATGACACTTTTGTTATTAAGTTTCAAACTAGCATATATATGTTTCTTGAAAAGTATCCTATTTAAAATGCAATATGGAAACTGTTACACTTGGCTTAAGATTGTGCGTAGAACGCTGGTTAAAGTATATAACCTGTGGTCTTGTAAGATACCCGACTCTCTTTCTTTCGCTAATGTACTTAAGTCAGGTATTTTCATAGTTCTGTCTCTCTCTTACTCTTGATTTTAGTCTGTCCTTGACCTCTGATTTTACTGTTATCAACACCAGCAGCCAGAAGAACCCTGGCTAGCTTAGATGACATAACACTGTGTTCGTTGAATAAAGGATTTTTATGTTTCAAACTACACTTGTGTTTACTTGTTTTCCTCTAAAGTTCTTCTTCAATTTATTTTTCACTTGATAGTTCTCACTCCTGATCTTATGTTTCTCGGGATTTTTAGGCTTTTCTTCAGAGTATAATTTTACCTGAATACCATACCCGAACGTCTTATATTTAACTGTCTAACAACATGTCTCACCGTTTGTCCTTCTGTTTTATGTCTGACTGTTCGCCCGCCTGTCTGTCTGTCTAATATTTTAAACATTTATTCTTTTCCGCACCACTGGTGGATCAACGGTAAGTCTGAGGGCTTATAACGCTAAAATTCGAGGTTCAGTCCCCTCGATGACACAGCACAGATAGTTCATTGTACACTTCTGCCTTAACAAAAATCAAATAATACTTATTTCTACACAAAATTTAAATATGTTATTTAATGAAGACTAGCTTTACAAAAACACTGACTGTAGATTTTTCTCAAGAACTAACTATAAGCAGTTAAACAGTCATAGGATAGTGTACAAAACTCGATTTGCTATATTCGTTATACAGCGAATTGGAATTTACCCACGAGAAACTTTAGTTCAATTTATAGATGTTTACAAATACAGATACTCATTTAAAACTTGTAAGTTATGACATGTGGAACTTGTGAAATTATGTAAATATTGTTCCACATCAGTGTCTGCGTAACGAATTAACACCGAGTTCAAGCAAGTTATTTGTTTCTCATTTGTCGGAAAGTGAAAGTTTCGAGTTGTCGTTTTACTAAAGACTTTAGAATCATATAATTCATTAATTAATTTAATAAAATTATTATTTCGCAAAACAACCTGATCACATTTTACTTTTTGTTTTCACTTTGGACATGATGTAGAGTAATGTATAGTTATTGTAAAAAAATTCAAAATATCATCAATATGCAATAAAACAAACATCACTTTTTTTACAGATCATGTTTCAAAGTTTGGATAATTTAGGCGTTTTCTAAGAACATAAAAAGTATCTACTCAATTTTCAGGCATTGCATTTGGAAATAACAATCATCACTTGAGGTACTGCTAGCACACAGAATATTCTAGAACACTTCAAAAGCAATTTTTGCTGCAGGACCTCTTCCTTATTAACCTGTTTTTCGTCCTGCAGTTGACAGCTTGTAAAGATTACCTATCAAAATTATCTTACACAAGAACGATAACTAAAGAAACTGACTCAGCTTAAAACTCACACTCAAAAATTAGATTTCGACCAAAAACCTATTTTTGTATAAAATATTTTAATTAAAGTTAGAAACTGTAGAGAAACTATCAGATAATAAAATCTAGTGTTGTATAACTGTTTTGAATATATAAACGAACGACTTAGCTTATGCACAAAGGAGCTGTGTGTAGCCTAGTGGTTAGATGCCCTGATTTTGAATTTCATGGTTTGCGACCCATTTTTGACAGATTGTGCTTCGCTCTTTTCTCTAAGAGTGACGATCAAAACCCACTATTCGATCGAATAAGAACATAGCCTAGAAATTGATGGTAGATGATGTTTAACTGCTTTCCCTCTAGTCCACCAGCTTAAAATTGGGGACGGCTATAAACAGCTAGCCTTCGTACAGCTTTGCGCTAAATACCGAAACAAAGAAACAAATTTACGCATAACAACTGGCTTCAAAAACGTTTGACTGGGATTAGGATGTTGTGAAGCACACGAAAAAATAGTAACCTCATTTATCATTGATGGAAGATTTAAGATGTGAATCCAGGAAAAGGAATGGTTAAAATGAGCAGCAAGTAGTTTGTGATAAACTGAAAACTGTGTAGTACTGAAAGACATTACCCTTACTAATTCTCGCGTCTTCTGAGACATTGAAGCTAACAGTTCGTTTCAGAATTATTGATGCTGTAGAATAGTAGTAATAATAGGTTTGAGGCTCTTTGGCTACTGTTATTGGACAACTAAGAGTTACGCATACAATATACAAAGATGTTTTACAGAACTGAGAGGAATTTCCACTTTGTTTTATGTAACATGTAGTTATGTCTATCTCTTTACCGTTAAAAATCGATTCAAAGTTCCTATTGTTCAAAGTCTGGATTACAACAAAGCTTCCCTGAGTATCATATTGTTACATCCCGTCACTAAACGAGTCCCTCAACTACGGTACATTCCAATTTTTGTAATGAGGTTCTTCTGATTCCTTAACAATGTGGAAATGTCTATTGCTGGTTCTTACTCATCACTAACAACTTGCAGATCACTGTTGCTAGTTTGTGCACCTCATTAACAATGTGCGGATTTCTACTACTGGTTTGTACACCTCATCAACAATGTGCGGATTTCTACTGCTGGTTTGTACACATCATCAACAATGTGCGGATTTCTACTGCTGGTTTGTACACCTCATTAACAATGTGCGGATTTCTACTACTGGTTTGTACACCTCATTAACAATGTGCAGATTTCTACTACTGGTTTGTGCACCTCATTAACAATGTGCGGATTTCTACTACTGGTTTGTACACCTCATTAACAATGTGCGGATTTCTACTACTGGTTTGTACACCTCATCAACAATGTGCGGATTTCTATTGCTGGTTTGTACACCTCATTAACAATACACGGATTTCTATTGCTGGTTTTTCACTCCATTAACAATATGCGGATTTATATCTCTGGATTTTACATCTTACTAACAATTACTTAAAAAGAACAAAAAAACGCCGTTCAGTATAAAGTATGATTTCCTCAATCGGGCACTTTTACCTACATGTTTCTTTGTTGTTACCGAGAGTCCAAAACAATTGTAACTGTTCACTTAAGTTATAAAAAGTACGATCACGAGTCGTTATGAAGCTATTTGAGGCGAAAAAACAGCGTTAGCTCGCATAGGTTAATTCCTATTTTTTATGTTTTCGTGGAAGTATACCCCAACCTCTTAAAACACAAACTGTTTTCTTTTAGAATGAGTTTTCGAGTTGATAATTTCTCGAAGTCAGTATAAATGTGCCCACGATTAACGTCGTTGTTAGTCAAAGTTTGCTATTTATCATTAAACACGAACAGTAGAAATAAGATCACAGTAGACATTCTTCACGATATAGCTTGTTCATCTTCTTTACGCATACGTTAATGTTTGGAAATACCAATAAAACCGAAATGTTGTTGGATAATACAATCTATAATGTAATTCGATATTTCAAACATGAAAACACTATTCAGAATTAAAATACATCCCTCTTAAAAGCTGATGACATTAGATAAAGACGAAAACTGAATTTCTATAATTTAAATAGCTTCCCAGTTAAAACGCTTGAGATAATCAATAATTTCATTACTCGTAATTTACTTTAATAAAAATGTTAGCTCTAGCCCTAACGAACTAAAAAGAATTCAGTCCTGTATAAAAGTGGATATTATATACGGTGTATTCTAGCTTTTGTTGTGAATATTTCAAAAATTTTAATGTCAAAGAATCCGTAGCAAAATTCCGACTTATACGCTTGTGTAAATGATTTACTCATTATATTCCCTTTAGATGTTATTGAAAATCGCCTCTCTATGGTAATAGAACACCAATAACCCAGTTAAATCGATCTATGGTGTAAAGAAAAATGAAATGGAAAAAAAACTCCGTACTTTGTTTGAATATTCATTTTTAAAATGTTTCCATCAGGTTTTTAAGACACATTTGCTCCAAGAAGAAAGATAATCAATACGATAAATAATCTGCTTTTGCTTATATTTTATTTGTGTTTTATTTTCTACGATACAATGACTGTATACTATTCAATTCCGAAGAAACTTTGTTGGTTTAATTTTAAGTATAATGGTTAAACTTTTAAATGAAGATGTCTTTATTTGTTGCTTTTCTCATTTTTTTAGGAACCCAGAATCACAGGAATCATTCCACTTGTTTAGAGGAAAGCAGCACTCTGAAACGTTTTATCTTTCCAGAATTACAGGAATCATTCCATTTGTTTAAAGGAAAGCAGCACTCTGAAACGTTTTATCTTTCCAGAATCACAGGAATCATTCCACTTGTTTAGAGGAAAGCAGCACTCTGAAACGTTTTATCTTTCCTCTTCTTCCATATGTCTTGAAGTAATTAGAAAAAGACACTTTTACAGGCGCATTTTCAGTGCTTATCCTACAAATATTTCATGATTTTACAAATGGAATACATGTATAATCAGTTCACTATAATTCTATTCATTTATATATCGCTTTGCATCTTAATGTTATGCAATTAAATGTTTAATTCAGAAAATAAAACATTAAGCAATAAGCAATTGTTGAAAATTAAGGCTATAAAAGACGAATGAATGTATTGTCCTTATGTAACTTTAAGTGAATCGTTATACAAGACCACTTCACCTTTAATATTGACTCCCAGTTAATCAGCGGTAAGTCAGAAGGGTTATAACAGGCTCTATACTCGTGATGGACACAACATAAATAGCCCATTGTGTAACTTTGTGCTTAACTACAAACAAACACACCCTTTAATGTTATAGTTACGTGATATCCATCCTTGCCATTATTAGTGGCAAGTTTGTTCTTCCTTTGTATTGATTGATTTGTTTGTTGTGCAGCTTTTCTTACTGTAAATGCAGCTGTAGAAATAGAATTTTCAAACAGACTATAAAAATCCCCCCCTCAAAATCAGGTTTACTACTTAGCAATAGAAGGCATACCAAAAGAACAAAACTTTAATTCCTTTTTGCTGTTTTTTTAGGTGTGTGTGTGTTGTTGTTTTTAATTTAGCGCAACGCTACACGAGGGCTATCTGCGACAGGTTCCCTAATTTAGCAGTCAAAGACTACAGAGAACGGCTGAAAGTGTGGGCATGTTTGGTGGGACGGAGATTTGAATCCACGACCCGCAGATTGCTAGTTGAGCGCCCTAACCACCTGGCCATGCCAGGCTTTCTTCCACCTTAATTCAGGTTCGATCCCTGTGTAAAAAGCCCATTTTGTAGCTTTGCGCTCAAGTAAAAAACAAACAATTTTGATACATATGTTAATTTTTAACTTTTATTTTATAGAAATGTCTGATTTATAATTTTATATGACACATCGTGCTATACATCTAACAGTTGAAAATGCTCAATGAATATTTTTTAGCCTTTTAGTAGTCTTTCTGCCAAAACTATTTGAAAGATTCTCCTTTCTTATTAGTTTTTCTTTGAAGGAATTTTATAAAAGCATGTTAAAAAATTCATTCAGTTGAAATTTTAAGTTCAATGGTTTTGTATTCTAATAAATATAAGCTTTTATTTGTATCATTATCCATAAAGTTATATTCTTTACTTCAGAAGCTTTGATGTATTATCTTACTAGAAGTCGACTTGAAAACGTTCCAGCCAATTAATAGGTCTTACGTCAGCTACAGGCGAACCCTTTAGCTCAACTTTTTCAAGACGTTTTGCATTCCAACCGTCAACATTTCTTTCGCAAGCTTCCGCCAAGGTTTTGCCTCCACGACCAATTATCTGCGGAGGCGGTTCTCATCTGGGGATCTTTCAGGAGAAGTACAGAATGACGGAGAAACAAGTGAAGATCAGAAAGCCAGGCGGCACACAACCCAACAGCCACGTGATCCGGCGGATTCGTCCACTAATTTGAGATCTAGTTCCATTACTAGTGCTCCAACATCTCCTGCCAAGTCAGTGACTTCCGTCTCGTCACGTGGCTCCTCGCAACCTGGCACATGGCATGGTCGATCAAGTACAATGAAGGAAAAGCAAAAGACTTTGTTAATCATAGACGACCACCACACAGACTGGTGAGTCTTTTTGTGTGTATGTGGGGGGGTGGGAGGATTTCCAAAGTATATATTTAACACAAGCGTTATTGAAACATTCACTCTTAAAAAGCCTAAAAGTTTTTTTTACTAAACGCACTGCGCTTAGCACACTTAATAAACTGCTCAAAACAAGTAAATGATAATTAAGATTTGTAATAAGACATAGCAAAAAAAAAACATTGTTATAAGATTGTGACAGTCACTCTCCGTGTCTCAATATTGAGATAAAGATCAGGTATCTGATTATCAGTATGATTTGTCATATAATCTGAAATGCAAGTTATTGACCATTCAGTTTCACAGAGTTTTGCCTCACTCGTCACTTTGAAGTGAATCACAGAATTCAAAATGTTTCGAAATATCCATGAACCATGGCCGGACCTCAAAGAAAATGAATGTTTTACTCATGTGAAGAGCCAACAAGGAAATGAAAGCCAGCCAATCATAATCGTCTGCAAATGTCTCAAAGTGTTATTAGCAGAATCTGCAACTGCTTCCAAATCAATGGTACAGTTGTTCGAATACCTGACTAAGGCCAACCATCATCTACGACACAGATAGATAACGCCTATCTGTAGCTTCTGACTCGTCACACTCGCAGAGTAATATCAGATGTTCGCAGCCACAACCATCATCTACGACACAGATAGATAACGCCTATCTGTAGATTCTGACTCGTCACACTCGCAGAGTAATATCAGATGTTCGCAGCCACAACCATCATCTACGACACAGATAGATAACGCCTATCTGTAGCTTCTGACTCGTCACACTCGCAGAGTAATATCAGATGTTCGCAGCCACAACCATATGTCGTGATAGATGGATAGAAACAACCTTTGCAAGGCCAGTATGTATATCAAACGCTAAAGACATTAATAAAACCCATAAAAAGGCATAAAACAGCTAGTAAGGGTAGCAACAACATGTGAAGCAGTATTATCTTTACAAATAAATCACCCTTTCTCCTGCAACCAGATAACTTTGTAAGGCCAATATGTATGTCAAACGCTAAAGACATTAATAAAACCCATAAAAAGGCATAAAACAGCTAGTAAGGGTAGCAACAACATGTGAAGCAGTATTATCTTTACAAATAAATCACCTTTTATCCTGCAACCAGATAACATGCTTATACTCAATTATCAATAATCTGGATCCAGCTCCATCCCATTTTCATACAAGAACATCACGCATACAGCAATGGTGAAAATATAATGTAGGCAGTAATAAGCATTGATGGACATAAAGACCTATACATCCTGTGGGATGTTATAATTAATGATGCAGAATATTGAGACCAGCCTTATTACTCTTAACGCTACCATATGCTTGTGAAAGTGGTCTTGACTTTAACTTAATGGGTGATAATGGTCGATCCACTGTGCTAATCTGGTCGAATTGAGTGCTTGCACGCTCACTGAACTTAATCCCGTCGATCATGTATAATATGTTCTTGGGAGAGTTGTTATATTGCCTCGAATGACTCCAAGTATTAAAAATACCCTGCAACTAGCTCTTTCCATTGGAAGACATGTTAAATTGCGTCAGTGACTCCAGATACTAAAGATGCCCTGAAAACAGCTCCATCAGTCGGAAGACCTGTTATATTACGTCAAGTGACTCCGGATACTAAAGATGCCCTGAAAACAGCTTCATCAGTTGGGAGATCCGTTGCATTATGTCAAGTGACTCCAGGTACTAAAGATGCCCTGAAAACAGCTCCATCAGTCGGAAGACCTGTTACATTATGTCTAGTGACTCCAGGTACTAAAGATGCCCTGAAAACAGCTCATTCAGTCAGGAGACCTGTTATATTACGTCAAGTGACTCCGGATACTAAAGCTGCCCTGAAAACAGCTCCATCACTTGGGAGATCCGTTACATTATGTCAAGTGACTCCAGATACTAAAGATGCCCTGAAAACAGCTCTTTCAGAAAAACGGTCTAGAATAACCTTATAAACACTTTGAGAAGCCAAGCTACCCTTGCCGTTTTTGTGATCATAATCTATAGTGAAGTACAACGCCATGAAGTATACAATAAAACTACCTCTATGAAATGTTAATTTACGAGAGTAGGCTGAATGACCAACTATTGCATTACGAATCACATGGTGATACATCAGATGCTTGATTTTCAGTAAAATTAATAGAGAGGGAGAAATTAACACTATTTTATAGCGGGAATTTTTCACTCATCATAACTATAATATTACAAATTCGAATAATCCTTTGGAGCAATGTATTTATTTGCCTTGTTCTATCTAAAGCGTCTTTATCGCTGTTGAATGTTAGCGATAGTGAGTATCACGAACATAATGAATTCAAGAAGTACTAAATAGATTTGAGCCCAGTATTCCATAGCCCTGCGTTTGAATCCAGTTTTACAGCGCCCCAGTAAACATTGAGTGTGAAAAACGAATTTTACAAACCCTAGAGAATAATTTTCAATGTTGGGTGGGAGTGAGTGGAGTAATATATGAGTGGAGTAATATATCCTTATAATAAATTAATTATATTGCTCAAAGCTTCTTGATATTTACGAAAAAATTCGGCATGACCTAGTGATTAGGGCACTCGACTCGCAATGTGAGGGTCATGGGTTCAAATTCTGTTCCCGAACAGGTTCTCCTTTTGAGAAATGAGGGCGTTATAAAGTGACAGTCAATCCCACTATTCGTTGATAAAGATTAAACCAAGAGTGGGTGGTGTTGACTAAGTGCCTTCCCTCTAGCCTATCACTTCAAAATTAGGCTTGCGCAGATAGCCTTTGAATAGTTTCGGGTGAAATTCAAAACAAATAAATAAATTCACACAAAAAAGATAACAAAAATCTTCTTTCTTATAGCAGAACACCACTCGAGCATTTCCACCAAAACGAACAGTCTCGTATTTTATTATTCGTCATCAATAATTATTAACAAGGAAAAAATGCATTCTCCGACGACCTGTTTCTTCGACTAATGATATTGTAGTAAAGTTTTTCAAAAAAGTTTAACAATACTACATATCACCAGATTTGAGAATTGTTTGTTTCTTTGTAGGCTTAGAAAAAACACAAATCATTTCCATGTCGAGTACTTAGACTAGAACTCCCATCTGGCGATTAAAAACTGAAATTCTTTAACAATACTAGAAAAATATCCAGTTATGGTACATGCCAACCATTATTCAATTTACAGTATAAGTCAGTCATGTTTGGATTTACTTTTACTTACCGCTATTATAAATGTTACGACTTAATTCTTATTCTTATTACTACTGTTATCTTAATTAAGAATCTTTTGTTTTGTAGTTTTCTGTTTAAAATCAAAGATATTAATGGATAACCAACCAATTTTTCCAGGTCCAAGTATTTCCGAGGAAAACGTCTTCAAGGCGACTGGGAAATCAGATTAGAACAGGTTTGTTTGTTTGTTTGATTGTTTTATCTCATCCTCCTTATCATCTGGTTCTTTGACGATGTTTTAGTTTTCATTTTGTTATTGTTTTTTACATTAATACTGAAAAAAAACTAAAAATGAACAAATGAAAGCGAAATCCTAAAAATAATCAAATATTGTAAAGAATCCAAACTTCTAGGACAATGGGTAAAGCTACTCATATACAGTAGATATACATTATTAATATTCCGATTCAGAAAAAATATAACTTAAAAATTGCATAACACAGGTATAGGATTACAGACTGTCACTTGAAACAAAATCTTCATTAGAATTATTAATAGTTTATATCATAGTTAGAGCTGATGAAACCACCGGGATCCTGTATTGTGTGCCATTAAGTTCCGTCTTTTTTGTTGGTTTAGAGATAATACAAATTAAAGTTTCATACGAAACGTTTCATTTACCGAAACGCATAGTTCAACCCTACCATACGTTACAAAAACTTCCGAGTCAAATAATATAGTTAGGCTTAACAACGTGTTATATTTCTTCCTGTCCCATTTTGGCTTGGTAATTCTTATCGTAATTATATACCTGAAATTATTCTTCTGTAAAAAGAAATTTACATTATTATGTTAATATGTTTTTACTGCTAAAATGAAATTGAAATTTTGTAATATTTCTTTATTTTTATATTGCAAATTAAGACTTGAACCCACATTTTAAGAATAATAATGGTCTTTTGACCCCCAAAGTTGTTTCTAGACAACGCAGTGTTAGTTGCTGAGGTTTAAATAAATTGATTTGACATTTAGAAATATTATATTTCAGAAATTGATTATAAACCGTTAATTTTTATGTCATATTTTGTCCCTGTGAAGCTATTCGATAGATTTCGCTGTTTAAAACAATACCAAGCAGTTACAAGTCTATTTGTATTAATTACTATTTCAATATGTCATATGCAATTATTCACATTACAATTTTTAAAAGTACTAACATTATAGCCTCATAGTGGTTTAAAAAGACTACGTCATATAAGCATCGTATTTAAATTATGATTATTGTTATTTCTTTTACTATGAATTAAGATTCATGCATTAGTAAGATTACGATGACAGCGAACGTTAACCAAAAACGGCTTCATTTTTAGTCTATTAAATATTAACCTACGTAACATGGCTCAAAGAAACACAGAAAGTGAGTTCGCGCTTCGTGGTTACTTCTTGAAATAATCGTTGCAGATCACTCTACGCCTGATCGTTATATTCCTGCACATGTAACAACTACTTTCCATGAGAATTAACAGTGTTGGTATTGTCAAGTTAAATTACAGGTGGCCCAGCAGTTAGCTTGAGAGCTTATAACACTATTATGTGACGTTCGGTCCTTGCGGCGGACACAACTCGGATAGCTCTTTGTGCAGCACAAAAACAAACTACCCGATCACGTCAGTAGTTAATTTCTATCCTCGTAACTAAAGTTTTGAGAAAAGCAATTTTCAAGCTCGAAAATAATACTTAGAACAAACGTTAATCAATGCGAATTTTCTTGCAAACTGTACAGCAAGAACTGTAAAATCCTCAAGATAACGCAATTATAACGTTTTTTAACTTTAAAAATTCACGAGTTTTTAGTTCTTCTTTCTGAATAATTTTATCCGCATCTCATTTCCTCATTAAACTACTTTAATAAAGTACTTAAACCTCTTTTCAGACAGTTTCGAAGTACATTTAGAATCTATAGCGTATTTTGCAAGACTTAGTGTTTTGATAGGACGTTTACTATATTTTTCCAATACCGAGCTTTTGCAAAAACTTTTGATTTTTTTACAATATACTAAAACCATTAGGCATAAACCAACAGGAAGGTTTTACTGTTAACATTTTCGCTTTTCAGCTTAAATCATAAACACAAACAATCTCTAAATTGTTTAGTTCAATTCAAAATATTTGTTGAATAAAAACACATTTAAAGTAGAAATTTTAGCTGAAAATATTCACTAATGAGTATTTATTTGACAATAAGATTCCAGTCTTAATATTGTTTAATTTTTGGTATTTCGGATGCATGATTACTTTACAGATAATTATCATTCACTTCTGGTCAAAGCAAGTTACCCATAAATTCACCAGTGAGGAATATCTGTAATTTAATATACTTTTCCTACATTCTTACTTATAACCATCAAAACGCATTTTTTTCATCAGTTGGGAACCCTCGCTGTTAGCGACATTTTCGACCGTATTAATAACTGCAATTGTAAGAGGAATGCCAAAAAATCTGTTATGGGGAATTTAAATTGAATTTCTGACTTGACTGAGTTAGAAGAAAAAGACAGAACACTGTGTTGAACAAAGAAAAAGTTAATATTTATTTACGACAGAGCAAATCTAACAGGATGAGTGAGCAGAATGTTGGCAAAGAATCTGGTTAAATTCAGAAGGAAATGACAGCTAGATTAAAAGAGATAACCACTATATATATATATAGAACATAACATAGTGACTTAGAACACAATATAGTGATGTAGAACACAATATGGTGAGTTAGAACACAATATAGTGATTTAGAACACAATATGGTGATTTAGAACACAATATAGTGATTTAGAACACAATATGGTGATTTAGAACACAATATAGTGATTTGGAACACAATATAGTGATTTAGAACACAATATGGTGAGTGAAAACACAATATAGTGACTTAGAACACAGTATGGTGACTTAGAACAAAATATAATGACTCAGAACACAATATAATGACTCAGAACACAATATGGTGACTTAGAACAAACTATGGTGATTTAGAACACAATATAATGACTCAGAACACAATATGGTGACTTAGAACAAAATATAGTGATTTAGAACACAATATAATGACTCAGAACACAATATGGTGACTTAGAACAAAATATAGTGATTTAGAACACAATATGGTGATTTAGAACACAATATAGTGAGTTGGAACACAATATAGTGATTTAGAACACAATATGGTGAGTTAGAACACAATATAGTGATTTAGAACACAGTATGGTGACTTATAACACAGTATGGTGACTTAGAACACAATATAATGACTCAGAACACAATATGGTGACTTAGAACAAACTATGGTGATTTAGAACACAATATAATGACTCAGAACACAATATGGTGACTTAGAACAAAATATGGTGACTTAGAACAAACTATGGTGATTTAGAACACAATATAATGACTCAGAACACAATATGGTGACTTAGAACAAAATATGGTGATTTAGAACACAATATGGTGATTTAGAACACAATATAATGACTTAGAACACAATATGGTGATTTAGAACAAAATATGGTGATTTAGAACAAAATATAGTGATTTAGAACACAATATGGTGACTTAGAACACAATATAGTGTTTGCAATGGCTATTCGCGTCACTTGGTCACTCCACGAGTAAAAATAGACATAGGCTCCAAATGTTGCTCAATTTCTACCCTGTTGATTCACTAGGAAAGATACATAATACCAAACGACATAGTTCTTCACTATCAAAGGGGAAAGACCTTGGACGCTAGCAAGTTAGTCAAAATCCAGAATTGGTCTTTCTTTTGCGCGTGAACTATCTAAACTATATTAAAAAGGAAAAATAATCATTTGGTGGCCACAAATATAAAGGTGTTTTGTCCTATGGTGGTTGTTCTTCTTGCAGGCTGAGCTGAAAGACATCAACCTAACGGCCAATTCAGAATCAGGAACGATTGTCAGCATGATTGTGGACAGAAACGGCACTAAGGTTGTTAGGTTAGTGATTTTTGGAAAACACATACATTACAAAATGTACCTTTAAAATATCATATCGACCAAGCAGCAATTCTACTAAAAAATAGTTTAAGTTTCATAAAGATTACGAAAATTTGACATTCTAGTGATTTGGCGCAAATACTGATCTTATTCTAGAAAAAAATAGGTTAAAAGAAAACACACTAAAATGAAATTTAAAAGAGCAATATGGTAGGAAATATTAATATTGAATATTTCCCGGTAGATGTCATTATAATGTAATTGTTATTTTATTGAAGACTTTAATATTTATTTGTAAATATATTGACTTTATTGTTATTATGTGCAGAAATAACAACATTCTTTAAAATAGTTAGAAAAATTAATATAGGAGTGAACATAGTTACAAATAATAGAAATTACAGTTTTATTTTCAACGTCTATGATAATGCACGTGTTTCCGTTTATCGTGTTTCCTTTAGGTCTTTCAGTCCCGACTTTGTCCTCTTTCGCCAAAACATCCGGGACTCCAACGTTGACTTTAGAAAGCTGCTGCTGGGCTTTAAATATGGAAGTATTCCGAGTATTAACACCGTTCATAGCTTATACAATTTTCAGGACAAGCCTTGGGTGGTAAGTTTGCAGCTCCACCTAGCAGAAAAGTGAGACTATTGAGCTTATAGAAGTCGATAAAAAGACGTAGTGTGTAGTTCTTTCAAGACTACAGTACGGGAAAATTCTTATTTATTCACTTTAACTCATAAACTTGAAAAAGATCTAAGTTATTCGTTATGCAGTCTTGGAGTTAAAAGGGTAGTAAATTCCTCAGTTTATTGCGTGGTCCACCCTGGAACACAGTCAGATAATTCGCGGACCAGAAAACTTTCAAAACCACTGAACTAAAGGAAAGGCAACCAGCCAGCAGCAGACGCCGCTACATGGACTATGTATGGCTCTTTGTCTGTTGTTTTTATAACGCACTCCCAGCTGAAAGTGTGGAGGATACTCAGTGTCATCAAATCTCAAATCTTGTAATTTTTAACGCGCTAACCACCCGGCCCGTTTCAACTAAGTTATGCTGGAAAAGGTATTTTTTCGCAGCTTTACCGTGGTCACATTGCCCAATTTAAATCTTTATCAAACTAATATTTAATAAATAAAAGCGTTTAGTTGTTTGTTTTTAGAATTTTTACGTAAAGCTACACAAATGTTATCTATACACAGCTATCACTAATAGCGAAATGATAAGACTAGAGCAGGGGTTCCCAACCAGAGGTGTTGGCACCTCCTGGGAGTGCAAAATGAGGGTCCAGGGGGTGCGCGGAAGGTTCGTTTTCCCCCAAATGTCGCCAAGAGGAAATGCCCAATGCACAATTTTTAGGGAAGGGTGCGAGGGCTTCTTTAGGGTGTGCGAAGGCCACAAAAGGTTGGGAACCACCGGACTAGAGGGAAGCCAGCTAGCCAATAGCGCCTACTGCGAACTCTTGTCTTGTCAATAGTGGGATTTTGCTGCTTCTCTCTTATAAGTATCCACGTGCCCAAAGTGTGAGTCGCGTTTCTACGACAACATGACGCGAACCCTGATCTCTCAGATTCACGCAATCCACTAGACCAGTGTTTTTCAACCGTCTTGCCGGTTCGTTAGATTTCATGAAAACAAAGAAACAAACCAAAGCTGGTAGAATATTAATGTGTAAATCGTAATGGTTTTTCGTTGTACTAGACTGTGTTCGACCTAATAGAGAGCTTTTTTAAAAATATTAGAATATTAATGTGTAAATCGTAATGGTTTTTCGTTGTACTAGACTGTGTTCGACCTAATAGAGAGCTTTTTAAAAAATATTTAAATATTGTTAATCTAAAAACATGTGAGTTTTTCATTCTTAATGAAAATTATTATTGAATTATTATCACAATACGTTTCATTGGAGGAAAAGAGATTGTTACAAGAAATTTCTTTTTTTTTTTCCAGTTCTCCCAGTTGTTGCATATTCAGAAACGATTGGGTAAGGAAAACTTTCCACTCATTGAGCAGACGTTTTATCCCAACCACCAAGAAATGGTAAGTTGGATTTTAACGATCTGTTTCTGAAATCTCTTCTTAATGAGTTGGTTTACTAAATATTTATTGACTGTTATTTTATGATTTGTCTACATGTGAAAATAATTCAGTGAAATCAGGAAGTAAAACTTGCGGAACCAAATAAGCATACAAAACTAGGGAAACTCAGCAATTAAAGCTCACAGAACCATTTACAACCAGAAAGAAAGGTTTGCAGAACGTACTGAACATACAAAACAAAGAAATATCAGTAATTAATGCTCACACAACCAATTAAAAGCAGAAAATAAAATTTCCAGAATCTAATAAATCTACTAAGCAAAAGAAAATAACTAATTAAAACTCATAGAACCAAATGAAATAGCTAAGTAAGCATAAAAAACTAACCGAAATCGCAAGTATCACAGAACCAACTAGGCTCTATGAGTGTTAAAAAACGAAACTTTTAACTATTAGGGATTCAGGCGAAACTGCAAGGATCACAGAACCATGATAAATCGGTAAATGTGTTTCTTTACACCTTATTTCATATTATTTAACACCTTCTCTTCATTAAACTTGCGATTCAACAAAATGGCGGCTTCTGTATTGGTTAATCACATATATATTACACAATTGTTTTTCTGCTGGAATTCCTGCATTTGTACCTCAGATATGTCGTTGCCAAGGTTACATTAACGATCTCGGCTAAAACTTACGTTCTAACAGGCAGTAGGTATCATGGGTATCGGAAGGAGTATAAGATATTTCCTTGACAGAAAACAGCTATAAACGTAAATTAAAATGTAAGTAAAATTTATTACTTATACGAATAGAGCCCAAATCGCCGTCTTATGCTAATTCTTGCTCTATCTAATCATATTGAAACTTTATACCCATTTCGAAACCTGTTATTTATTAGTAAATGATCAACCTACTCCTACTCATGAGGAACCATAACAGAGGACAACCTAGGTCTTTACAGAAACTGTGGGTAATACTTGAAATGTAATAAGTGTAAAATATATTTCTTAAGGGGTGATACGTTAAAAAAATCGACAACTTCAAATGGGGGTATTTTGTTTACAGGCAGAAAACTTTGCTGCTGTTTTAAAATGAAAATATGATATGTTGTATTCGTGAATTAGATCAAATCAATGCCATAAAATAGCAAAATATCGATTGTAAGATATTTGAAGCTCAAATTGTTTAAAAAGAGTTACAATCAACGTATAAAGCTAGAGGAAATCCTGCCTTTAGATACAATAATTTAGGGGTACACTAAAATGTATCATACATGCAAAGTAATACAAAACCTGCCTGTAACAACATGAAAATATGATTAATAGAGTGTCCCCCGCTGGGACAGTGGTAAGTCAACGGAATTACAACGCTAAAATCAGGGGTTCAATTCCCTTCGGTGGACACAGTAGATAGCCCGATGTGGCTTTGCTATAAGAAAAAAAAAAACACAAACACAATGATTAATAGCGTCCCCTAGGTTTATCCCTACAAAGTTCCACAAAACTGCTGTACTAAAAACTACTGAATTGTTGTTGATAATAATAAACATATTGTTTCGTGACATTTTTAAACAACAAATTTCTGTATAACGCTAACAAACTTTATCGTCCCATAATATAGTATATATATTTATATATAATACGAGTACTTTCAGTTATAGGCCTACATCATGTGTCAGTTACTGAATACTTCTTTCATTGTTGGAAATAAAACTGTTTTCCAAAACACGTACAGAAATGAATACATAAGATTTGACGAGCAATACTGATGTTCATAGAAAAGCTAAAAAAAATGTCAAAGCTCGCTGAATGGTAGAAATATACTCAGAACAGGAGTGGGTCTAAGATGTTGTAAGAGTGGGGGAGAGAAGGTGGCAACTAGACCTGTACTAGTACTACTGATAAATTTATATTACTTTCATTGTTTACTTTACTTATAACTATACACTCTTATCAACTTGAGTAATAAAGTTAATTGTAAAGCCTACAAAAGTCATTATAAGTAAGCTCAGCAATCTCAAGGTTTATATCTATATTTCTATTAATGTGATTGATATTAAAATAAAGACAGGTAAATATAAACATTACAAATTTTGTAAATAAAATTAAACAGCTATAATTATAAAGTGTACACCTAAATTCATATTTTAGTGTTGGTGAACAGGATGTTTGTTTTATTTTTTAAATGTTGTCACTCATACAGTCATAGCACATATATTTTCACTTATTTTGCACATAATACGAAAAACATCTTTCTCGCAAGTATTGTAACTTCCAAACAATTGTTACGTCTCCGTTTGTTAATTGATTTTCCGTAACTTTGTTCCGACGAAACTTTAGCGACACAAGTCCTTTCTTAATAAACCTGGTTTATTCTTTCCGAATATAACTTTACCGATACACTCAACTTCAACAATCGCGCTAAACAAACGCTATAACGACGAACGTGCTCAATAATACTTCTGACTGCAGATCAGTTACTCACTATCTACGCACACATTAAATTCCCGCGTCACGTTGTCCCCTCTTATATATACCCGCCTACCCTATATCTAGTAAGAACTAGAACATTCGCCAAAGTACAGGATAATTCTAGAAAGTAGAGAGCGTGAGAATCACATGATCTCGATGACGCAACACAATGAAAAATCGACTCTGCAACAAGTCTACAAGTAATAATAAAAATGGTTTTGTTATAGATGTGTCTTTTAATTATCATTTTTTCATTATTTTCCACGTCTTGCGATCTTTTCTACTGTATGTTATAAGAACTGCAGATTTTCTAAATAGTACTAACTTTGATAATAATAAAAAATACGTTTTAATGCTTAGATAAATTGTTAGAATGTCTGATAAAAGCCAAGACGCAAAAAATTACCTTGGCAGTGTTAAACTGGCGTTATTATTGTTGTATTCGCTTAGAAAGAATCAGTTATTGACTGAGGCCGTAACCGCTTTGCTGTAGACTTCAGCTGTGTTGACCCGAAAAAGGCTTTAACATTAATTAATAGACCAACCAAATAAAATCAAGCATTATTTTTTGTTTATTTTATGTGTTAATATAAAGACGTTTGTTTTTTATCTGTTTCCGAAAAATGAAGAGGATCCCCCCCCCCCCCAATCTGCACCTATTTATACAACATTAAGTAATTCAATTATTAATTTCTGAAAATAATAGTTGGAGGGATGGGGGTTCGGCTCCCTTTTCTAGATCCACGACTATTTATACATTAAATAATGTAGTTATTAATTCCTGAAAAAATAGAAAGATACAGACCTCCTAAACTCCACCTCTCCCAGGTCCACTCTTGTTTGTACAACATTAAAGAATACAGTAACACAATTTAACTTAGAAACAAAACACAATCTAAAAAAACAACAGTAAATTTACACTTTATTTAACACTTAAGTAGCCATAGAATCGGCAGTGGGTGCTACTAATTAGTTGCCTTCTTTCTATTCAGCAATCCAAAATTAGTTACAGTGACAGATAGCCTTAGTAGCTCTGCTATAACAAACACAGGACGAACAAGTTTATTGGCAGTTGGAATCAAACCCAAGATCCTCAAATCACGAAACCACCCATCCAGCCTATTACATAGCTTTTTGCTTAACACTAAACAAACATAATGGCAATGTTTCGATTACTTGGAAAATCCGTATAACTGGAAATCCTAATTTCGATTACTTGATTACTTTCGTGATAATCGATATAATCATAACTTCGATTAGTTGATTATTTTCGTGATTGATTAATCGATTAAATTACCTAGCTCAAAGACTGACATGACTGTCTTCACTACTGAGACTGTCATGAATGTCTTTGCTATAGAAAATAGCATGACAACCTCACTACTGAGAATTACGTGACTGTCTTTAATACTGATAATGATATGACTGTCTTTACTACTAAGACTGTCTTTACAGCTAAGACTGACATGACTGTCTTTACTGACGCTGACACGACTGTCTTTAGGGCTAAGACTGACATGACTGTCTTTACTGACGCTGACATGACTGTCTTTAATAGTGAGACTGACATGACTGTCTTTACTACTAAGACTGTCTTTAATACTGAGACTGACATGACTATCCTTACTGAGGCTGACACGACTGTCTTTACTGCTAAGACTGGCATGACTGTCTTTACTACTAAGACTGTCTTTAATACTGAGACTGACATGACTATTTTTACTGAGGCTGACACGACTGTCTTTACTGCTAAGACTGACATGACTGTCTTTAATACTGAAACTGGCTTGACTACCTTTACTACTAACGAATAAAAAGTTTTCATACCAATAACTGACTGTTATAATCCAAATGGAATATCATGTCTTATTGATTTACAGTATATGTCAGTCTTGACTAGTGAAGAGTGTTGTTGTTAGAATTTTCACGCAAAGCTACACAAAGGGCTACCAGCAGATAGCCTCCCTAATTTCTAACTGATAGACTAAAAGTAAGGCAACTAGTCAATAACACCCACCGCCTACTGTTGGACTACCCTAATCGAATAATAGGATTTAACTGTCACTCTTATAGCACACCTCCTCCCCCACCCAAAGTGCGGAACAAATTTTTGCAACGGATCCTCGGGTTCACAGTCTGAGTACCTAAACAATGAGCCACGCCCTTGTTCATTGAAGTGTGATATGCATGAAGATATGATGGGTAAATATAACAAGTCTATTAGAACATTTAGTGTATAATAGAAATAAAAACATTTTAGAGCAACCCTTCGATATGCATATGGTTTCAAGATGCACTCGTATACCCTCATAATTTTTGTATATGTCGTTATAGCCGATCCGTCAAACGTATCGTTTTCTGAATGAGAATTGAGGATTCTAAGCTGCTTAGCAAAGGTACATCGTTGATCATATCCTATAGAATATGAGTTAGTCTTTGTGACGTCATATCATCGGCTATATCTGGTAGAATATGAGTTAACCTTGGTGACGTCATATCATCGGCTATATCTGGTAGAATATGAGTTAGTCTTTGTGACGTCATATCATCGGCTATATCTGGTAGAATATGAGTTAATCTTGGTGACGTCATATCATCGGCTATATCTGGTAGAATATGAGTTAATCTTGGTGACGTCATAATTACTTTCGAAGGACTGAAATAAGTAGTTGAAAGCGAGCTCTTTTTTTTTTCCAGCTTTCACCCAGAATGCAAGTAAATATTTGTAAAGTCGTTCCTTCTTTCCAAGCATACTTTTCTACTTTACACAGTACAAGAGTATTGTATGCATTAAGACTTTACAACGCAAATACTTCGTGCTATGAGTAGTGTAAAACTGAAAATTTGATATTTCTGAAAGATGTCAGATAAAATATTAATATCCAAGTGTTTATATATATTGTTACGTCTCCGTTTGTTAATTAACTTTCCGTAACTTCGTTCCGACGAAACTTTAGCGACACATGTTCTCTACTTAATAAAACTGGTTTATTCTTTCCGAATATAACTTTACGATACACTTATTTCAATATTCGCGCTAAAACTTCGTGAATCCTCGTGAGGTTACTAGACTTCGGTATTCTTTTATATATAAGACGGTCAAGACGTGACGGCAATAATGTAATGAGTGTGAGTAGATAGTGAGTAATTGAACTGCAGTCACAGGGTATTGTTGAAGTTAACGTTCGTTCGTTATAGTGTTTGCTTCGAGAATATGACGTGTTACTAGCGTCACGTGACCTCGATGACGCAACAATATATACCTGACCAGGTGTAGTTTTTGATATTTTCTTGGTCTCAATCTTTCTGCTAATCTGTTGCGAAAAACAGGCCTCGATTTGTAAAAATATAATGTTTGTTTTCGACATTTTTGAAGCCTCGGTGAGCAACCTTCAGTTGCTGTTGTTGTTTTTAATTAACGTACTGGAGACAGACAACATTTGGATCTGCTTCCCAATGTCCTTTATTAAGTGCTTCATTTCATTAACACTTGTAATACATGGTATTTTCACATTTTATGAAAAATAGCATTTATTGCTTTATTCACTACTTAGCAATTTATATTGATTACATACCTACTTCAATCGGGCGTGGCTAAGTAGTTCACGTGTCCGGATTGGGAATCCGAAGATTCGTGGTTAGCGACTGGTTGCCGCAAAAACAAGCTCCGTACTTTGAGGCCATTGGTGCTCCATAAAGATGAGGCTGAAATATCATTATTCTATCAGTTATTGAGTAACCCAAGAGTTAGCAGTGAGTGCTGTTGACATCTCCCTAAACTATCAGTTCTAATTTGGATACAGCTGTGCTTAAATAGGCCTTTAGAAGCTTTGCGCGAAATTCTGGAACACACCCACTTAGAAGAGCATTCTAAATGGTGACAAATCCCTCACAGATTAGAGGTTTAAAAATGTAAGTTGAGAAATGTTAATCTCTCATGAAGCACCTAATAAAGGACATGGGGAAGCAGATCCAAGTGTTGTCTGTCTCCAGTACGTTAATTCAAAACAACAATAGCAACTGAAGGTTGCTCACCGAGGCTGCAAAAATGTCGAAAAACAGTAAGATGTTCATCAGGGTTAAAAAATCCAGAGAGTTGCTACAGTAATAAATAAACTTTTGAAATTTCTCATCTTAAGGCTTAGCAGGTAGAAAAAACTGAGGGTTCCTTGCAAAAGTATTAAATCATGTTTTAGCTGATGCGACCAAAATATTTTCACTCTGATATCTAACTTTTCCATTTAAATATTTCTTTTCTCTGGAAGCATTTACTACCTTATTTTAATCCTACTATTTCGTACAGTAATTGTTCCTTTTGCATGTTTCAGAAATTTTAGAAACATCCAATTGTAATGTCGATAAATCCCATCGTTCACACTTACAGTCTATTTTAGAGTCACAAGTTTGTAGATTTGTCGAAAGAAGGAAGAATAATTAACTCGTATTACCAAACAACTCTTCTACTCCTAAAAGTTCTTGGGTGATTTTTAAATTACTTTCGATCGCTTTAAACTTTCAGACGATAGTGAAATAGAGCAAGGGAGATTTACTTGAGTTTAAGTGTAAAATTGTAAACTATTCGTGAGCAGACACAGTGATGAGATCTATATGACATGATTTTAACACTAGTTTTATTCTTTCTTGATCATGGTGTACAATCTAAGAATGGATGCCCTGTAAATTTTTATGCAAATGTTTCTTCAAGTACACAAATAAGAAACGTTGCTTTGAATTTGCAAACTATTGCTCATGTTATAAGTTTTTATCAAACTTTTTCTAAAGGGCATTCTCATAGTACCAGGTAAAACTGTTTACTAAAAAGTAAATAAACTTTTGTAATGATGTAACACGTAATAAGTAGGTCAGTTAAGAATAAGTTATAAAGATTATATTTTAATTTCATACTATATTTTCTTAATACATAACACACTGCGTGACGTTAATTTAAACTTTATTTGTAATAACATATAACACGGTATGTGATGATATCTTAAACTTTATTTGTAATAATATATAACACGGTATGTGATGATATTATGAAATTTATTAGTAATAATATATAACATGGTATGTGATGATATCTTAAACTTTATTTGTAATACTATATAACACGGTATGTGATGATATTATAAAACTTATTAGTAATAATACATAACACGGTATGTGACATTAATTTAAACTTTATTTGTAATAAAATATAACACGGTATGTGACGTTAATTTAAACTTTATTTGTAATAATATATAACACGGTATGTGATGATATTTTATCCTTTACTTGTAACACTTGATAAACACGTATGTGATGTTATTTTCAACTTCACGTATAACACTATATTACACGGTATGTTGTGTTATTTTACTTTTATTTGTAACACCATATTACACGTTATGTGATGTTAATTTTAACACTGTATAAATTACTTTACTTCGCACAATGTAAAGAGCGATGACAATTTTGTGAATTACACTGTTCTACACATCAAATGTTTGAATATTTCAAGTTCATGTTACTTTTAGTTCTGTATCTATAGTAACCGAGCAAACAGTGCCGGCCCTAGGGAGGTTCCCCAAAAAGTTTAAATCCTATTTTTAACGTACTGTATTATTGTTGTTTTTGATCATTTCGGTAGTTATTATTTTCTCGTTTTTATATTTCCTATAAATTTAAAGTGATACTTAAATGACCCCATTATAGATAAGTCTCTCCAAGATGGCTACAGAAAACATGGCACCGGGCCTGCGTGCAAAACGTTGATACCACCACAATTAATACAAATGTAATAACACCAGGTTTTTGCGTTATATCACTGAACAAACCCAAAAGTAACCCGATTACCAACTTTATTGAATATAATCTGTAATACAGAACTACAATGTACTAATTTTAACATATGGTTTCGAAACAATGGTTGAACGTTAAATATCAATATGAACTACTACATCTAAGTCTTTTGTGCAGCAACAGTCGCCATCTACTTTTCTATCTGGATAATTTACAAAACTTTGCTTCTTTTTTTTTAAATCCGCGTACACTAAAACAAAAACACTGTAGTAAAAAGTTATAAAACTGAAATAAGACCTTCTAATTACAAACACAAATAAAAACAATAATAATAACTTTGAAAATAAAACTTTTTTCATCTGACAACAATAATTTTAATTATTTTGTCTTTCTTTAAAAAAAAAAGAACACGATATATTTTTTTAAGTTAATAATATTATAACTCTCATGTTGTCAACTATTGGTAAATCGTAAAGAAAAAGAAAAGGTTATCTTAAGTTTGTTGGTGAAATTTTGCTGTATTTTTATATTTCTCTTGGAAAAGCGTTTGCCACCAGAAAGACAAAAATAAAACATTTTAAATTATGGACTTATAGGATAACGAACTACATTGTTTTAGTTGGTTATATTTTCCATAAATAGCTATGTGTGTGTGTGTATATATATATATACATATACTCCCTAGGCTATTATGTGTATCTGCGTATACGTACGTGAAAATTAGATAGAAATCACTTATTTTGGAACTGTTGATCTTTAGACTTGAACCTAACATTACATACGAAATTTAACACGTACAAAGAGGATAAGTTGTAACTCATGAGGTAACTATATAACACATAAATATTATACAAAAACATACATACATTCTGTACATAATAATGATACACATTTTGATATGGTTACTGCTCCGTGCTACTCGTGCAGCACCAAGCATCACTTACAAGTAACCATGATAACGCCTCAGGTAATCCTCTAAAGAACTTCGTACGAAAATAGGCCTCGAAGGTTACTCTTAAAATAGTTAAATATCATACGTGCTGCCATCTATTCACGATTCGTGAAAACTATTTTCAAATAAATATAATAAAACACGTTAACTTACACATTATTGAACGAATTTTAATAATCAAGTCATAATTACTTGTCGTTCACAAGCTTTGATATACAGTTTCGTATCATTATAAGTGAACAGATGGAGCTAGAAGCTATGAAAAAAAAATATCGTGATGCTCAGAGTGCTTTGCGATTTATTGATTTTCACGGCAAAAATCTTTACTATTGAACTTTTAAGTGTCGAAATTATAAAAAAAAGTTTGATCTGTTTTTTAATTAAGATTCGCAGACATGGAGTAGTGATAAAATGGTTTAGACGTTAAGTTATAAATTTTAAAACATCAAAGTTACTTAAAATCTCCACTAAAAAGGTCAAAGTAGTTACAGAACATCACCTGCTGAGATATTACTGTTAAATAACCAATATAAAAAGGAATGAATCATTTTGCCATGGAAACGACATGAAGAACAGAGTAAAATATAATTTTACAAATAATGTTAATTAAGGTATGCGATACGGCGTAAAATACGTAGCGAATTGACAGAAAGAGCTTCTACTGTTCTAGGTATTTCTACTCTATTTAGTGCTGGAAAAACAGATATACTTTACAGCACCAACCACTTAAAAATACACACAAATAAGCACATATACGAGATCTCAACTAATCTATAGTATCTTTGTGTCCGCAGAATTTCTCACTGACCGTTGTACATTGTTTCACAAACCCCGGTTTCTTACTGACCAATACCTTAGGCCTACAACTGACAGAACGATTACGGTTCTTGCTCTCTTTCCTTTTCTTTTTTCTTTTGCCTGTCCTTCATGCATTTTCTGTAGCGCCTGTTTCGGCTCCAAATGCATCCTTTGTTTTCGCGATGGTTTGGCACACACATAGTGTGTAGACTCTGGCAATCATCTTTACCCTCATCAGCTGTGTCCCATTGACAGTAGCGCTCTCTTCTGGATCGAGACGGCCTGGGCATTCGAACCTGGGATTGATAGAAAAAAGGAAAAATATATCTTTAAATGAAGGATTGTAAACTTTGGATGTTTCTACAAAACTTAATTTAATTTACAGCTTGAAATATTTTCACAAACTATGCGACTTGATTAGTTACCTGGTACTTTGTCAACTTGTTTCTGACTTAATATTGTTTAAACGTAAAGAAGAAATGGCTATTCTTAAATGGTTTCTTTCTCTCTCTCTGTATCTTGTAAAGATACAATATATATATATCCGATTCTTATCTTCAAGTTTGTTTTTAAGCACAAAGCTACACATTGGGTTATCTGTGCTATCCCCACGATAACACGAGAGGCATTCATAATTAAAAAATGTCCTTCAAGTAGTTGAGAGCTTATCATACCTTGCACTGACATCCTTGGTGGTAAAGTTTTCGGAACCCTTTTTTTTGTTTCCTAGACAAGGTAGACCACTCATGTACAAAGTTACAGCGCAACACCCAAGCCTTTTCTCCAATTACGCGCCCTAAATCAGAAAAAAAACACTATTTTTTCTTTGTACCTAAAGAGCTAGGGTTCTAATTTAACGTAACTTATCTAATTTTTTTTACAGATTTTAACACACATATATATCCTACAATGATTTCGCTGTTTAATGAATCTGATAGGTGGGTGTATAGTTATTTCTTCACTTTACACCTTAGATCTAGATGTTATTTGAGCTTAAGTTTCACGTGAAAGATGCCCTTCGAGCTAACTTGAGAGACAGATATGATTTTTTTTGTCTTAAGTTAAACTGAAATTTTTTCTTCGTATTTTGTGATAAGTTGAAAATTTGTACGACGTCCTTTATTTTGTGATAAGGGTAGAGACGTGAATAGTATTTTACCTTGTAATCTGTGTATACAGAACTGTACAACTTTTTGTCTCCTTCTTCGTGTTAAGTTTGGAATGTGTACAGCGTTTTTCTTCACACTCTGATCATAACTTGAGTGATTTGTGAAATTTTATATACACTGAGTGGTCACAAGTAAATAGACACCTAATTTTTTGTCATTTA
>NW_013667168.1:221949-249643 GCF_000517525.1 Limulus polyphemus
GAACAGTGGGATTGACCGTAACATTATAACGCTCCCACGGCTGAAAGGGCGAGCATGTTTGGTGGGACGGGGATTCGAACCCGTGACTCTCAAATTGCGAGTCGAGCGCCCTAACCACCTAGCCATGCCGGGCCTTGTTGAGAGGAACTGGCTGAACCAATTTCGATAAAAAAATTGATAAAGGATCTCAGGTGAACCTCTCCCAAGATCGTGTTTAAAATGGATAAGCAATCGAGTGAACCGTTCAGTTTGACAATATTTCAATTATACTGCTTTGATACCTCGAATGGGGGCTGAATCAGTGGTTAAAGTGGGGCTGCATACGGGTAAGAAAACAAATGACGTCATGACATACCAGCAAGAAGAAGAAAAAGTTATACTGCAGCAAAACACTTTACTTACTACTCTTTAGTTTCTTACAAAATTACGTTTCGGTTTATTGTCTCTGCAACTATAGCGCGAGTATGTTCCCCTCACGTCAAACACTGAACTATTCCCATCCCTCGTGCATTCCGGCACCTTTATCAGACCAATTTATACACTGGGCACAACCGATCGAAGAGGTTGGCATCAAACTTCGTAAATCCAAAGTCAAATAAAAATGGTGTTCAATGCTGTGCGTAGCACGGGTACTTTTGCATCGAACGATACGTTCGTGTGCTATAGCCCAATACAATGGCCCACGCTCTCATTTATAGCGTTGCTTTTTGAGTTCGACATTTCCGGGTACCTTTGCTAGTCTTCGTATGTTTGGAGCCATTGTAAATCTGCTTGTATCTGTGTGCTGTAACAAGACCACATTTGTGGCTGTTCGTAGTCATTGCTAAACGGAAAAATATTCGTTGAAATTTTGTCGTTTTTTGAAAACGAGATGACTGACTAAGTGAAAAACAACAACTTCCTTAACTTTAAATTAACGTCGAGACAAGGCCTGTAGTAGTTTAGCTTCGCAATTATAAAAACCTTATTTGTGGCTACTATTAGAAAAAGGTCATGCAGAGTTCGATGTAAAAAAAGTCCCCCAGTGACACAACAGATATGTCTGTGGACTTACAACGCTAGAAACCGGGTTTCGATACTCGTGGTAAGCAGACCACAGATAGCCCCTTGTGTAGCTTTGTGCTTAATTACAAACAACAACGATGAAAAAATAATAATAATTCTTGCAGTAATCAGACAGTATAACAACTGTAAGTGTGTCACGAAGGTAGAATGTGTTTAGACGTCAGTAGTCGTATCGGCAGAAAGTTTCTGATCATAGCAAGCTAAATAATGTAGATCAAACCCAAAATAACGTAGCACGCACATTAATGAAGCCAATTCCGTAAAAAGAAAAAAAAATCAAGCTAAGGAAATCGACTCCATGAAATTGTTCCTTTCATTATTTCGTGCAAAGCTACAAAAGAGCCATCTGCGCATGACCGTCCTGAAAGGCGACTGACTAGTCAACAGTGATCACCGTCAACTGTTGCACTACTCATCCCTGATTGAGTAGTGAAATTACTGTCGCTCCTCGAGCGCAGCTATAACCCAAAGTGTGAAGCGTGTTCTTGATATAACGGGTCGAGAGTCATGCATCCTCGGAATCATATTCCGGGAACGCAGGTTTTAGGCTATGCTAGGCCTACCAAGGATGCATTAGTAGAATAGTAAACTGTTGTTAAATAATTTTACCATTTACTGTTGAAACACATGCTCACCAACCCATCAAGTTACGCGCATATATATATATATGTGTGTGTGTGTGCACCAACATAAATAAGTTGAACGTTGGTATGTTATTTTTCTTCTCAAGATCACAAAAACGTAAACTTTGAAATAGACGAGTGCTATTTCAACTGTTTCTAGGCGACAAACTATAGCCATCTGCTGGTGTGAATTGCCCACCTATCAACCCACGGAACCCTTTAGTGACATCTCCGACCACCCACCCACCCACTAACTTGTTATTCTAACATATTTTAGTGACACTCTTAAAACAGTGAAAATTCATAACTATAGGCCTAATTTTCCTGTTACCAATTTCTGTAATATATTTTAGTTTACCAGTAAGATGAGATGACTGTTTTTTCGAAAACAACTCGCGTGTATTTGAAAACAAAATGCTTTTGATTATTTATTTTATAAAAACTAAAACCAACTTTATAATAATGTTTATTTTTGCCTAAAATTAGCATAATATTGTACGTGAATAAATATGTGCGTTAATATTGTGAAGGAATTTTAATTTCAATCCCAAGTAACCCTGGGTAAAACCTTGAAGAAGTGTATATAGTTTCCAGAGCGCTTGTAAACAGTTTAGCATTAATCAGTCCAGATAATTACTTTAAATTTGTAGCCACGGTGGTTCTTATCCCCACTTAAAGCAAGGAGTTTGTATGACTTTTAAGTGGTAACTTGGAGGAGACAAGCCTGGTTGTCGTTGCCCTTGAAGTAGTCCCTCTCTTCTCCTTTCCCTGTTACATCGGATCGCTGTGAAAATATTAAATCACCCAACCCACTTCACATACCTTCGTGCCTACTTCTTCTTAGAATCTAGAAATGAATGAGGACGTTAACCACAATCGTTAACCATCGCCTACGTACTTCTGCATACTTACTGATAATCTTTGATTATGGAATAAACTTATTAAACACAACTAATAATCTTTGATTATGGAATAAACTTATTAAACACAACTAATAATCTTTCATTATGGAGTAAACCTATTAAAAACAACTGATAATCTTTGATTATGGAGTAAACCCATTAAACACAACTGATAATCTTTCATTATGGAGTAAACCTATTAAACACAACTGATAATCTTTTATTATGGAGTAAACCTATTAAACACAACTGATAATCTTTTATTATGGAGTAAATCTTTTAAACACAGTTCATAATCCAGTTTCAACTATTATATATATTTTTTCAAAAGTGAGTAAATCAGAAATTGCGGAGAAAATGTGTTTACAAGTTTTCAAGGCTAATGTAGCCACCTGGTGTTTGGTTGTTTTTGTTTTATTTTCCCTACAACAATCTCTGATTATAATGTAAATCTATTGAGATTAACTGATCTCTGATTATAGTGTAAAACTATTGAGATTAACTGATCTCTGATTATAATGTAAATCTATTGAGATTAACTGATCTCTGATTATAGTGTAAAACTATTGAGATTAACTGATCTCTGATTATAGTGTAAATCTATTGAGATTAACTGATCTCTGATTATAGTGTAAAACTATTGAGATTAACTGATCTCTGATTATAATGTAAAACTATTGAGATTAACTGATCTCTGATTATAATGTAAATCTATTGAGATTAACTGATCTCTGATTATAATGTAAATCTATTGAGAGTAACTGATCTCTGATTATAGTGTAAACCTATTGAGAGTAACTGATCTCTGATTATAGTGTAAACCTATTGAGATTAACTGATCTCTGATTATAATGTAAATCTATTGAGAGTAACTGATCTCTGATTATAGTGTAAACCTATTGAGATTAACTGATAAGCCAGTTAAAAATATAATTATATAAAATAAGTGGACAAGTCTGCGAAAATTGCTTAGAGATTTGGGTTGTTTGGAATTTCGCGCAAAACTACACGAGGGTTATCTGCGCTAGCTGTCCCTAATTTAACAGGGATAGACTAGAGAACAGGCAGATAGTCAACACCACCCTACGCCAATTCTTGGGCTACTCTTTTACCAACGAACAGTGGGGTTGACGGCTGAAAGGGATTCGAACCCGCGACCCTCAGGCTGCGAGTCGAGCGCCCTAACTACCAGGCTCTTGCTGGTGTTTGATTACTTTAGATGAGAATAAGTTTATACACCTTTTTCAATACAACCAAACTAATGAGAAAAACGTATATAAACGTAGCTGAATTCTTATACCTGTTATAAAACACTAAGCTGCAAAATAAACACACATGCATGGAAATGTATTATGACAACCTCATTAGGATATCTTATTATTTTTATGTGCGTTTTTGTTTATTAGTGATACCAGTTTTATCTGTATTTAGCACTGTTGGTTTATTAAAAGAAAAAAAAACTAATTTTACAATACAAATTCAGTTAAGAATTAGCATTAGTGTAAGAGTTATTGTTTTGTTTTTATCTTTCCTTGTTGATTTACGATACTGACATATTCATATGTTGAATCTATTTCGAGTGAGTGTTCATGTTTTCGAAACACAGTTCCACATAGTGCGATCGTTTGAAACTTGATGAACTCCTGTGATGCACACACACACAGATATCGTGCAATCACGCTTCCCTTATAACTCAACTACTGTAAATAAAAAAAAAAATCTTATTTCAGAAAACACTGATAAAGTTGACATGGATTAACGAGCGGTTAAAAAACCAGCAGGAATGTAAGGGCGCCCTCTATGTACAACTGATGGAAACAACCGATCTAACAAAAAGATATTGCTCGTTGTATTCACAAGCAGCTAAATATATCGAATATTTTACAACAGAAGACGTTATTTTTAGTTGATTATAGATAAGAAACTAAATTCTACAGTTTTCCTTCCCTCCCAGTCTCTCAAAACAAGGTTGTCGATTACTTAGCGAGATTATTTCTGCATCAAATCCGCTTACACTTCCGGGAGTTATAAACAGAGTAGGTTTTCTGTAGTTTAAAAATAGGGCCTGAAATGACATTAAGTCTTAACTTTAAAACAAAAAAAATGGCACACATCTACCAATCTAATGATGCATTAAACTAGTGTATTCTTAAAAGAAAAAAGATTACCTTAACTTTAGGCTTCAATATTGTTTGGTAATTTCCATAAATTTGATTTTTGAATCCTTACGAAAATGTATCCTTCAACGAAAAAATAGGTGGGTTCCACACAATGTTTTCTAAGGCCGATCTAGGTGGGAAACCTTCAGCTTGTTCTTTTGTCAAGTGAATACCTGCCTCTCAGACTGAACGTCGTTTATGGGCGTGGCAGTTCAACAAGTTTTTTTTTTCCTCAGAATTTCATTTTGTAATTCTATAGTTGATCTTCTTTATTGATACTATATATTGTAGACCAAAAGCAAAATGTACTGCGGTTGGATTGTTTTAGAACAAAGCCACATTGGGCTATCTGCTGTGTACATCGCAGGGACTCGAATCCCGGATCTTAGCGTTATACGCCCATAAAGTTACCGCTGTCCCACTGGGGGACTGCTGCAGACTCGCTATGATTGTTGTTTACTTCAGATGACGTAATGCCGAGATCTTGCCTGGCTGTGTCTTTAAATTAAAGGTTTCTGGTAGTTCCGTAACATCTTCATTTTGGTGTATTTAATCAAATGTCATTAAAAAAATTAAGAATTTTAACTCTACATAACTCATGTCTAAATTCTTCTTTACGGCACCAGTTTACCTTTGTTTACATTCTATTTTTTATCCACTGATGTTGAGCACGTAATCGTAGTTGGCTGAAAACGTACTGGTTACTATGGTTACATCCAACTTCGGGATCCAGACAGACTTTAACAAGTGATGTTTGTAGCAAAACTTGTTCTACTAGACAAATTGAAACGTGCATTGTGTGCGTAAGAAAAGCACGCAAATGAATTTGCAGAAATACTTTTCGCAAGCACATACGGGTAGTTACGTAAATTATACCCACAGTCCATTTTAAATAGTGTAGTAAACGTCTCGCTCATTCTGTGCTCTGTTTCAGTAACTTTGTCTTTTCTGCAATTATTATTTGTATACAAAATATTCACAATTCAACACATTTGTATGTGGTATTAGTTTTCTGCAATTATTATTTGAATACAAAATATTCACAATTCAACACATTTGTACGTGGTATTAGTTTTGTTAATTTCCTGTACAATCCAAGACTAATACATTCATTTATTTTACACGTTTTTGTCAGAATCCAATCTTCTCACGTGTAGGCCAATCTTACGCTTCAGTGATTTAAAGTAACCTGTTTCCGGACTTGGGCATCAAATCCTCAACTTTAACAACTGATAGAATCTCGATCAAAATGTTTTATGTAGAAACAGATTTTTGTTTGTTGTAAAACATGAAAAAAAGCAGGCAAACTGCAAGGCCTAATCAAATTATGTTTTTAACTCATAAACAAAAGTCCAACTGTTATTTGTAAGGTTTAGTTTAATCAAAGTATGTTTCGGTGTTGTAAAAAAATATTTATTGGGCTTCAGGCAAATATATTTTGCGATACTTGGAGTATTCTTATTATTTACTTTTATACAATTTTTATTCAGCTGGAAATTAATAAACAATCGATCAGAAAGAATTTCAAACTATACCATGAAGAACGAACAATGTAGTTATCAGAAAAGGGAGGAATATGTATGTCAGTTTTACTGTAGGCTGAGCAACGAGTCAACTAAAAAAGTAACATTGCGTTACTTACGTCATATTCCTACCACTTAATAACAGGTAGAGCACTAAAAGCTTGTTTTATTTTCAATATTTATAAAAATGTCCTATATTAAAGATTACTTAAACAGTGGAACATCGTGCTATAATGTTAGAATTTTTCTGAAACTGGGCAGCCTCCACCCTCCAAACTATACTGTTGAATGAAGCTTATTTTGTGTGACTGCTAATCACCCCTCAAAGGTGTAGTACAATGATACTAACTGTTATATACTAAGAAAACTGATGTTTCTCAGTTAGGCAGTAAAACAGGGCACTCTTTCTTGTGGGTTTCATTGATCATCAGTCACACAAAATAAGCTTCATCGATCAGTACAGCTTGGAGGATGGGGAGGGGTGATTAGCAGTCACACAAAATAAGCTTCATCGATCAGTACAGCTTGGAGGAAGTGGATAAGAACTACAACTTTCCTTGGTACTTCTTACCAAATAAAATTATTTCTTGGTAAATAAAATAGTACAGTCTATCTTAATACTGCCTCGAAACTTGTGTTGAAAAGTTGAGCTTGCGTTATTACTACTTGCTAAATTACTGTGAACTGTTCATGTTTCTGAAATATATTTTCTAATGCTATAACTCACCAAAATGCGCAGAGCAATAGTGTTCTTGTGGATGGGATGACAAACACACGCATCCTTCATTATGTGGTAAGAAAGCAAGAATCATCATCACTCCGTACGCCAGCCACGTTCTACAGCGCCATCTGCTGGTCAACATGACTGAAAATTTTTCTTTGAAACTCTGAAAAACCAAAAAAAAAATTATATACGGGACCCTCTATTAAAATGACTTAATTCTTAGTTATTTGCAAACGTTTGGTTTAAAAATAATACTATTTTACATTTTTTAAGTGTAGCAAAAGGTCGTGAAGAGGTCCATTTCCAGTTCGAGATATTTTGAAAAATCGTACAACTATAGAAGCCTATATCACCCCTTCTGTTAGAAAAATAAAAACACAAAAGTCTGAATGCTTTACCGTCTTGCGATATCCATGGATAAGGATTTTTTTTCAAGGCATAACTACCTGTTTCCGGTGGTTGTGCGATAGCTGTAACACACAAACTTGTACTTTGTATTTGAGTATTCTATTACTTGAGGCCCGGCATGGCCAGGTGGTTAAGACACTCGACTCGCAATCTGAGGGTCGCGGGTTCGAATCCCTGTCACACCAAACATGCTCGCCCTTTCAGCCGTGGGGGCGTTATAATGTGACGGTCAATCCCACTATACGTTGGTAAAAGAGTAGCCCAAGAGTTGGCGGTGGGTGGTGATGACTAGCTGCCTTCCCTCTAGTCTTACACTGCTAAATTAGGGACGGCTAGCGCAGATAGCCCTCGTGTAGCTTTGCGCGAAATTCTAACACAAACAAAATATTACTTGAACTACATGCTGCCACTCACACTGCTAAAGTTTACACTTGACACTAGTATCACCTAAAAATACCATGAATTATATTTTTATCTTGTTCAGTTGTGTCCTCAATATGCTCTAGATAATTTTTTTTTGTTATTAGCTACACCTTATAAAAACATATTTTTCTCATAATTCGTAGAGATAATTCCTGTGGTAATGAAGCAAAACAATTTCACAAGTTTTTCTTGCATAAGATAATTCATGACTGAGTTGATTGTAAGACATTTTTGTTTTCCAAAAAGTTATGAATTAATTTCAATCTTTATTCTCCTCGATTCGTCAGTTCCTTTGAGGAAACCAAAACTGAATCACGTGAAGCTGATAATCTACAGTTAATTTGTTTAATTACGATTTACAATTATGAAACAATAAAAAATAGTGTGACCGCCATTAGGTGTTTCGTATTGTCAATATTTCATTATGATGGAACAAGATAAATTAATAATTTTCTGTATTTTCTTCTTGTTTTTTAATCAGTAAATGGTCTAATGATTTAAGAAAATTTAACGTGGAATTGGAATCTTGTATAATAGTGAAGTACAAAAACGTTCTTGTTTTTATGGATTTCGCGCAAAGCCACACTAGGGCTATCTGCGCTAGCCGTCCCCAATTTAGCAGTGTATGACTAGAGGGAAGGCAGCTAGTCATCACCACCCACCTCCAACTCTTGGGTTACTCTTTTACCAACGAATAGTGGGATTGAGCGTAACATTATAACGCCCCCCACGGTTGACAGGGGTCAGCATGTTTGGTGGGACGGGGATTCGAACCCGCGACCCGCAGATTGCGAGTCGAGCGCCCCAACCACCCGGCCATGCCGGGCCAAAGCTTTCTTAATCCTAAGAGGAAAGAACAGTCATTAGTACATAGTCATGATTTCTTGTTTAACAAATTAATTAATACAAATGACGAAAGGAGACTGATACTCTGAACCAAAATAAAAACACTAGTTTCAGTATAAAGATATTACTAAATTCCAAACAACTGTACTGGCTAAACTGACTGGAGTAGTCGATTTTTTTTTCAGAAGGTTTAATTGCGTTGATCTTGGTGCATTTCGCGGTGTCCAGTAGTTACCGAAACTCTGTAAATATGTTTGGAACAAGAATTTGCTTCATTAAGTAACTCCAGCTGAGCCTTGGCGATTAAAGACACGCGTCCCACGCTGGCCTTGAGGTTCTCAGGCAGCCTCGAAGTCCAGATAAAAACTATCCAACACCTTGATACACGAAAAAAAGGCCTCAAATGGCAACACGTTTCTTGCATTCCATCATTATTATTCCAAACAAGGCAGAGGCATGTGGAAGTTGATTAACTTCGTGAACTTTATATATTGAAATAGATACAAAAAAATGACCTTGATATTACCATCCTGTAAACAAACAGGTACTAGAGAGACTTTATATACTTGGAACAGTTGATAGATATACAAAGTCTAATTCAACTCCAGTACGTACGAAGCCGTTCTTGTCAAAACTCAACCTTCCTCATCTCCTCCCCACTATTACAGTGATGACGGCATCCTACTCTTTAGATCCAAATGATAACAAAACGATGATAAAAGGTATATTTAAAGAAGCAGAGAGTTGTGCTGAACATAGCTTAAAATACAAGGAGATGTGTAATTTGTTTTATTAGTCCTTCATTGGACCGTCGTGCAAGATGATATTTTTCCTCAGATGATTGCATGTACGAGATCAGATTTCATAAATTAATTGGTCTAAGCATATGAAATATAGTATAAGGTTATGTGTATTAGAAGTTCGTGTGATATGACCCAGAAATTGCATAGTTTGATAAGAAATTACATCATATTTGCTTATCAGAACTACATATATATCGTCATTTGTTTGTCTAGGTAATTAACATTGATGTTGTTAGTTCTACTAAAACACAGTAAATCAAACGCTGGACTTCAACTGCAAGAAATAAATCCGCGAATGATTTTTTAGAACGACATATTTTTCCACTGGTTTGGATGTCAGTACCATGCTAGGTGTGTAAGACAAGGGTTTCAGGTGGTGGTGTCAAACCCTGACGGAGCGCCACTGGTATGGATGTCAGTACCATGCTAGGGTAGGACAAGGGTTTCTGGTGGTGGTGTCAAACCCTGACGGAGCACCACTGGTTTGGATGTCAGTACCATGCTAGGATAGGACAAGGGTTTCTGGTGGTGGTGTCAAACCCTGACGGAGCGCCACGGGTATGGATGTCAGTACCATGCTAGGGTAGGACAAGGGTTTCTGGTGGTGGTGTCAAACCCTGACGGAGCGCCACTGGTATGGATATCAGAACTATGCTAGGTGTAGGACAAGGGTTTCGGGTAATGATAGTGTCAAATGCTTTGTCCCAATTTCATCCTCATCATTTCATCTTTCCTCATAAAAGGAATTTAATTGGTTGGGCACTATTAACACGTGCTTTTCTAACCCTACATAACACGGTGTGATGGGATTAACACCGACGAAATTTTAAAGCTGTATGAGAAGACCATTTGATTTCATTCCCATTTTGTCTAACAGTATATGTATTGTGTCTGAAAATGAACTGTTTAACAGATTTCCAGCTTTAACCAGCTTTTGTTTTCACAATATTAACAATACTTATCAAAGAAGAGTGACTGAAAAAGGATTTTTGAAGCCAACGTGCTTGACAGTATTAATGGACGTCCCACGGTGGCTTAGCGGTAAACGTTAAGGATTATAACGCTAAAATTCGGAAATAGATCCTTGCGGTAGGTACAGCACTCATTGTGCAGCTTTGCGCATTAAATATAGTTTGCATAACTATGAGAATTTGTTTTTCTCCTTTTACCTGTCAATAAGATACATTTATGATTGGCTGGTTATATGTGTTCTGGTAGTTCTTTCTTTTTCAGCCTATGATTATTAAAAAGTCTATATGTACTATAAATGTCCAACATACGAAATACACATTTATATTAGATATAGAAGTGGTGTGCACTTCCATCGCCATATGACCGATACGTTTTATATTATTAACATATCGTGCAATTCCTAGGATATTTTTATTTTTAATTTATATGTTAGGCTAACGCAGAGTACCGTGAGCCATACAAAACACAAACTTTAGAGTTGCATTTTATAACAACCAATCAGAGCATCAGAACAAATAGTTCGACTTTGAGTTTATGTAATCTTTTCATACCAAGACTTTCAAAACTCAAAAAAAAGTAGCCTATGTTTAAAGATTTGTGGTTTACAAAGCAAAATTACTCACAAAGAAATAGTATTAAACTTGAAAATTTGAAATAAAACTTTGTGTTTTATTAAATGCACAGATGGGTGGACTTTAAAACAATTTAAACATCCCACAACAAACTGTGACGATTGAAATTGACTGTACTACTATCTGAAATATCATTGATGATCTGAAAGCTTGATATGAAACTACATGTTTTGTTATCATTGCGATGAAATCTTATTTTTGCATATTACCATCCTACCCTAGGTGAGTATGGTGTACTTTTACCATATTATTTAATTTAAAAACGCTGTTCACGTTTCGTGCAATAACGAGTTTTAAACATTTTTCTTATTATTCTTATTAACTTTAAAATTACTTAAAAAACAGTAAAGACTGCATAAATAGCGGTCTCTGGGGTTCAAGGAAACATTCCACAAATCTGGCATATTCAAGAAAGGAACGTGTAGGTATGTACGATAGAAAATGAAAGGGATTGGGATATGGAAAAAATAGGATAGACAGCACGTGCGCGGCATGCCTCTCGTGTAGCGGAAATGAGAGTGACTTTGAAATTAAGTTTCTCCATGTGTGTACTATTAAAATAGCTAGTTGATCAGGAGGAGCGTTCGTATTAAATATTCGTCCTTCTTAATCTCAGTAATACAAGTACTGGACATTTCTTTCACTTTGATTTCCTAAAACCAAAGCGACATAAAGAGAGAATAAACGACTGGTAACTGAAAAGTGACTAAGTAGGCGGCAAAAGCACACATTTAGACGAGGTAGTTCTCGAATAAAGAAGCACTTTACAAAGAGAAATGGTTTGGTGATGAACAATAGAACAAACATTTGGCACGTGTTTGTACCGTAACAAACATTTAATTCTTGAACGTTTCGTATTCCAACATCAGCAAACTGTATTAAACAGGGTAAAATATTAGGTACAAATATTTGTAAAGTTTCAACATTTTGTAAAGAGGAATTAAAATACGCAGTTAAATTATGAAGTCAATTAAAAAAAACAAAAAAAACAGGAAAGACTAGAATAGTGTATCAATTGTAACAGTATATTTTTGTTTCACCGAATTTACTTATTGCTAAAGTATTAGAGAAGTAATTGTCTTTGTGCCTTTTAGTGAGGAAGCAGTGGGAATTCTGTATGGTCATCTTGCGTGTATCTGAAAAACACCTTGTAACTATTACACGACAAGACCTAGATAGGAACGTGATCTATAATTTATACCATACCATTACATCATAGCATCGAAAGCACGTGCACATATGGAACACCCTGTAAAGGCCATTACGTGTGGAAAGGAATGTGTGTGTGTGTATGTGTACATACAATATATGGTAAATTAAGTATTTCTTTCCTTACGTCGCGAGCCCTCCAGTGGCACAGCGGTATGTCTGTGGACTTACAACGCTAGAAACCGGGTTTCGATACCTGTGGTGGGAAGGGCACAGATAGCCCATTGTGCAGCTTTGTGCTTAACTACAAACAAGTAACTCTTACGTCGCGAGTAGAAGATGATTATGATAAAACTATATCATTAATCCCTTTCTGTGTAGTCTGACATTTACAGTTTTTTCTGTGAAAAGATTGCGATTAACGGAAGATTTTTTTTAGACGCAAAGCCATGTCCTAAACTACTAGCTTACGATTACAAAGGGTGTGTTACAGAATCGTGATAGTTACATTAATACGGCAATGAAGTTACAATGAACTTTTAATTAAAATACTCTAAATATCAGTACAAAAAAATTCTTATTTTCTAGATAGAATTAAAATATTTCTCTGCATTATGTTAACATATTAACTCTATTATTGTTTTCTCTTACGATTGATTATAAAAACATTTTAACATACCTCAACGCCACCAGGCAGGCCTGGTGATTAGGGCGCTCGACTCACAATGTGACGGTCGCGGGTTCGTCACACCGAACATGCTTGCCCTTTCATCCATGGAGGCGTTATAATGTTTCGATCAATCCCACTATTCGTTGGTAAAAAAGTAGCCCAAGAGTTGGCGGTGGGTGGTGATGACTAGCTGCCTTCCCTCTAGTCTTACACTGCTAAATTACGGACGGCTAGTGCAGATAGCCCTCATGTAGGTTTGCGCGAAATTCAAAACTAACAAAGCCACCAGGCGCTTCGATATAAAAATAAATCATGATAAAATTTCTGATTATTGAAATTTATTTGTTAGGTTGTTACATTTAGCGTGGTTTTACTCATCAAATAACGGTAATCAGTCGACATTCGGCAATGCTGTAACTTAATGGTAATGGTTTACCTAAGTAGGACCTTATATATATGTAAATCAAAATGTAAGGTTATAACGTGACAGAGTCTTTCCACCCGACACGTTTATTTATTTATATCTGTTTCTTGCTCTTGTATTAATCGAGGTTGTTGTTACATCCTTTAATTTTAAATATCTGCATTCTGGCTAAATGATATTTATTTTGTTTTGCCGTGATGTAATGGGAACAGCGTGCAAGCGAGTGGACTCTTCGTGATGTTAGAGATGCAACGTGTTAGGGTTAACTCCTCTATCAGTCATCAGTAAATAAAATGTGCCAGAGAAGCTGGTATAATTATTGTAAATGTGTTCTTGTTTCTGTGTGTGTGTTCGGGCCTGTAGTGTCGGGGTTGATATGTGTTCAGTATCCTGTAGGGTAATCCATTATAAATCAAGCACGAACCTTCGAGGACACTTGAAACAATGGATCTGTATGAAATCAAAATATTCAACCGGTTAGACAAGTAAAGATTGCAGTGATAACAATACCCACATATGATTTTAACTGTTGTTGTCAAAGTATGTTTACAGTCCAAGCGTGGCAGGAATTGATCCAATATCGTACAAAGTTATTGACGTTGAAGCAAAATCATCAAGTTTAAAGTTCCATTTATGTTTTGACGGTAAAACATATTCAGATTTATTTGTTTTTGCAGTAAGAAATAATACGCAGAAATTTCGCCAGTACTCGGCCTGTTCAGAAATAAAGCACTGTGTTATACAGTAAGTCCTAGTAAAGCCGTGATTTATGGATTGTTCGCTAGTTCAGGCCTAGGCCTCTGAAGTATCAACTCATGTTATTGTCCTTTTTTTATTATATCAAAAAGATATTTATAAAGGAGTAATACATAGACCTGTCAGGTAGTGACTGACACTGCATTACGTTCCTACTAGCCCCCCAGTGGCACAGCGGGATGTCTATGGACTTGCAACGCTCGAAACCGGGTTTCAATACCCGTGGTGGGCAGAGCACAGACAGCCCATTGTGTAGCTTTGTGCTTAACTTCAAACAAACGAACGTTCCTACTAACATACTGGTGGAAATTTTGACTTGTTATTGGCTATCATTAACATCATGGTGAAAATCTGCGCTTTCTATTGGCTAAGTTATGACGGTTACTAGGTCTGCATGCCAAGACCCACATAATCGTATTATTAAAGTCACTGCAAAAAATGGTGAAAACCAAAAGTTTTCTAAATCAGGATAATTCATTAGCGCCGCCAGCTTCGCTTAAATGTTGAACTAGTTAATCAAAATACCATTAAACACTTTTAACGCTCATTTCTCAAATCTGTCTGACAGACTTATCCAGATTCGACTAATTTATTTGCTCTGTTGAAATATTATTTCCAAACAGAAATACTTAATTTATGAAAAAAATAATGCCTCTTCCAGTGGCGCAGGATCCGGGGAAGCGATCGAGTCTCCTATATTTGGGTGGAGAAAGCAAGTGTGAGCGACAACCTCAAGGAAAAGAATTCGTATGGGGACCTGGTAGAGTTCTGGATTTCGGAGCTGGAGAGCCGGGTTTGAATCTGTGTGATACCATAAAATATTTCCCGCACTTTAAGCTGTGGAGGTGTGTTTTAACAGTGATATCCAATCTCTTAGCGTGGATGGTGGGTGGGTAGTAGGGTGCTGCTGACTAGCAGTCTTTTCTTCTGGTCAGTACTTCAGAATTAGGGACGGCGGCAGATAGCGTTAGTAGCTTTAATAAAAATAAGTAAATAAATAAAAGCAAATACATAAGGGACCAAAACTACAACAAAGTTTCCAAAAACAACAACAACAAACACATATAATATATGGTGTCACTAATTGCTCAATACCCTTCATGTGTAAGTAATATATGACAAGTTCAGGTTTGATAAAAGTCATCCCCACCTAGCAAAAATAATTTCCTACGCCACTGGCCCCTTTTCTCATATTTAAAGAGACTAGTAGTCAATACTTTCCAAACTTATTTTCACAATCGCTATAAATCACTGATTTAAATCAATACGATGAACTTCATCTTAAAAGTTCATATGTACAAGAAACATAAGTTTTCACTAAAGTTCATCGAATCTTTGAAGTCATCATTATGGCTGTTCCCGCTTGGTTGAAAACAAGTGTGCGAAACGAATAAACCAGGATAGTGTTTGTATTATATTTCAAAGTAGAAGAGATCGGTGACCTGAATCATCTGAAGCATAAAAGTAAACAACAAACATGAAATAAAACTTAAGGCAGTATTTCCAAAAGTGTGGGGGCGCGCCTCCCCAGAAGGCCGCAAATGATCTCTTGGGTAGGGGGGGGGGCGAGCGATTAGGAGACTCGGTAGTGCAATAATTGTTTGTAATTAAGCACAAAGCTACACAATGGGCTATCTGAGCTTCTGCCACCACGGGTATCGAAACCCGGATTCTAGCGTTGTAAGTCCGCTGCCATACCGCTAAGCCACTGAGGGGCAGTGCAATAATGTAAAATTAAACGTTTTAATAAATAATAAGTAATTACTACAACAACACATATAGCATTTTGATGCGTATTCGTGTATTAGATCTCGTCACTTAACTTACTCTTTCACTCATTAAAAAAAAAAGAGGAGGGCGCGCAAGAAAGCATATTTATTAAAGGGGCGTGGATGACAAAAGTTTGGGAATCACTGACTTAAGGAATGATAAAATGATAATTTACCAAAATTCCAATAATTTCATCTGCGCATTATATTAGTTAAAAAAAAAAGGATGGGGTAACATAATAACATATAAATTAACGCTAATAAACTACGGGGTGTCCCAAAAGCAACTGGCCACTTGATTCTAGACTGAGTGTAGAAATAAAAAGTATTTCCTGATAGTCAGTTCAAATTTAATGGTGCCATTGTGGGAAGTACTGCTGCAACAAAGTTTCGGGTTTTAGCCACCATTTCACGCCAAATGTTAAATAGGTAGAAGCTTGCCAGAGTGGAAAATTCTCACAGCGGGAAGGTAGTCAGGTTAACCAAGTTATTCTAATCTATAAAGGTATACTTGTTTCTTTAAAGATCTTGAGTTGTATTATTATTCCGTTGGGTTAAAATAATGATTCTCTTACATTTATATATGCAGATCAATGTTAGTGGTTCTATTTATAAGAAATGATTATATTTTATGTTACTTTTGTATATATCTTATAATGATTGCAGTGTCGGTTACCCTCTGGGAGGGTGGAGACTCCAACACACAAGTTATTGTAATTTTGACTGAATAATTTGTTTTTACGGATTAAACTTAAAATATATTTATGTTCAGTATAATACGAACAAAAACAATAGTCTTACGACAAAGTATTTGTATTTTTATACTTATTTTCGTTATGTTTCGTACACAAACAACAAACTTTGAATAAGTGAGGAAGGCGCTGGAGAGTAAAGACTAAAGACAATGGAAAGTTGAGCTTTTATTTAAGACCCAAATAAAATTATTTGTATCTCTTTTTACAAACGTTCTAATTGATTTCGAGTTATTTTGAGAATAATATAGTTAAATTGGATCAATTTACTTAGATTATGCAATTTTGTACTAAATCATTAATACTCAATTAGGCTTACGTTTTTTTAGTATCCTGTTGTTATGGTGTCGCGTAGATAATAAAAGGTAATAAGCAGAATACGCAAAGGTAGTAAATTAGTAGGCCTAATGTATTAAGTGTTAAGACGGCAAAATGGAATAACATCGTTAAGCCTGATCACTGTTAAGCAAAATATATAACTTCATTGTCCAAATATATCAACTTTAAAAGATAAGAAGTTAAAATATCGATATTCTTCTTAATTTCGAGTTATTTTGAGCATACAATAATTAACTTGGAATAATTAGCTTAGTTTGTGCAATTATATATCGGGTACGCTAGGCTACGCTGGCTTGCATTTGTTTCTCCATTGCCATAGTGTCGAGCAGAGATTAACTCTCTCGATCACCACTTTTTTATATGAAAAGCGCAATATTTTCTTTTTTGTATAGGGAACTTGATATAAAAAGAGTGTATATAATAATAGTATATAATTGAATAAATCAAGCGTGTAGGGATGGCTCAGATTGTTCGTCAAAATGATATTTTAAATATCTCCTCAATAGGTCATCAGAACTTTACAATACTATACAGTGTTTCCTTTTATAACAATATCTATGTAATGACTGAGTCACAAGTTCTAGGAATGTTTGTAAATATCATAGCAAAAAGTTTGAATTTCTTGTTCTTCTGCTTCTGTTTTATTACATGACAATTCAAACACCAAAACAATGGTGTCGACTAATTTCACAGAGGTGATATAGTTTAAAACGGAGTATCCGCTTTTATAAGTGTTATTAATAACTAGTAGAAATTAAATTTAAAAATCATAATTCTAGTGTAAACGATGTTATCATTACCCCTTGAAGTTAATTTTCTTACAGAAATTTAGTATTACCTTACAAAAGCTTAAGTACAAGGTGAAACAGGAATTACCAGCCAATAATAGATAAACAACAAATATTGCAGTTTGAACCTCATTGTATTTAGAACTTGGTTATAAATACAACCTTCCTATGTCTATTGAAATATGTATTAAAAAACAACAAAAAGCAAACTAAAGAAAAAACTTTTCAAAAAAGAAAGTCAATGTAGAGATGGCTAATATCAATCCTTCAAAAACAATCCAAACAAGATAGTAAGGATGGCATTTACATCATCTCTATATAATAGCACAGGCAAGAATTAAAATATAGCAATATATATAACTATTCAATCACAATTGAGTTTAATTTATCCTATTTTTGTCTGTTAACATTCTACTACACTGTGTGCCTGTGCTATTATGTAGTAATGATGCAAATACCATCTCTACTATCTTGTTTGCATTGTTTTTGAAGGATTGATATTAGCCATCCCTACATTTAATACAAATAACACATAAGAAATAACATTGCGTTGCTGCTGACCGGTTGCCTCCCTAAGGTCAGTGATTCGAAATTAAGGACGGCTCCAGCCTACCTCACCTTCGCACTGACAGTCGTGCTGCGACAGGTCTCCATAATTGGAGACCTTTGACTGGTGCTAAAACTTCCCTGTGGTGTAACCATGTATGCTCTATATAAAACATAAACAATACGAAAATCTTCGTAGTCAATACCCTGTTTCCGTTAGACATGACTTATGTTCTGTATAAAACGTACACAAAAGACAGTCTATATGACAAAGAACACGTGTTCGTTATACAGTTTGCAAACAAATAAGCTCAAAAGAATAGGACACATTTTAGCTATATTTATGTGCGTGCTACATATTTGGTGTTCGTGAGTCACTAAACACGCGTGATTCATTACCCCGCATTTTGGGCCATTTTTCTTCACGTAATTTGATCAGTTAGATAACTAAGAATGTTATATGTAAGGTTAGAAGAACTCTCGTGTTAAAATGAATGACAAGTTTTCGCCTTAAACTGGTACAAACAACCTGATATCCTCTATAATAAATAGTATACAATTGACACGGTCGTGCAACATCCATATTCACCCATTTATGTTACATATGCTACATACACTACATGTGTGAAATTAAATACACAAACACACATAGATACGTACAAATGTTTAAGCGTGTGTGATGACAAAGAGGTTGAGTTCTATCTGAATTAGGCCAACAAAGGTGAGTTCATTGTTTAACAAATGCTATTTTATGCACTGTGTGGAATCAAATTACCACGTTCCTTTTTTTTCTTATTGTGGTTGTTGTTTTCTACGAAATAACAATAGAAGTAGACTTATTTTATTTAGAATTGTGCCCGACAAATCGAGGTCAAATACCAATAGGCGAGTATGTGAGCAGTGCAGTTACATGACCTGACAAGCCTTGTGCATGACGCCAGTGAAACGTCTGACCCACAAGTTATCTTGAGTTTAAAATATAAAAGTCCACATTAAGGTGTGAAAGGCGCTTTTCCTTTGACCCCGACGAAATAATTGTATTATGGGAGGGAATATTCTGCAGGGAACAGGGCATGACCCCACTAACTTACGATCCTTGATTCTTTAACATGGCGCCACCAAAGTCGTGATCGAGAAAAATGGGATAGTAAGACGGCAAGCTTACAATTTCAATAGCTCTGTGTTCAAGAAGTAACAATTTTAGCACATCGAACAGTAACAAGCAACTAACTGACGGACTTTGTATAGATTACCGGTTTATTTCTTCAATTTCCCCATAGATGGCACTACCAAGAGTTTTTTTTTCCTTTTTTACTACCAACTGATAATATTTTAATTCGAGATACAAAAAAAAAACCTATAGTTAGGCTCCTCGAAATCAATTTTTAAAAATCAGTTTCTAAAATATTCGCCATATCTGTGAAACTGATATAAGTTCAAACACTGTTCAGGTAAAAAAAAAGAAAATAATCCAAACTGTTGTAATAACATAATAAAAGCGTTATAGATTTTACACGTTTTGGACGACTAAGTGTGTGTATGTAAACTGAGAAAAGTATTGTATAATAACTGGAGTACCCGTCATCTGGACGGATGTTATATAAATTCATGATTAATGAAAGGTTATCTTAGGACATGAAAGTTGCTTCCCTGTGATCGTAAAAAACGCAAAAACGTCCATAAAAACTGCAAAACACAAAATGTAAAACCGCAAGTTTGCATGTTTCTCCGCATGGACCCAACAAACTTTCATGCCAAGTTTGGTGAAGATCCATCAACAGGAGGCAAAGTAGTGGTAAAAAACGCAAAAATGCCAAAACACCCATAAAAAACGCAAAACGTAAAACTGAAAATTTGTATATACCCCCACATGGACCTAATGAACTTCCAAACCAATTTGAGTGAAGATCCATCCACATCCTTTGAAGTAATTACATGTACATACAACAGACAGTACCATTATATTTAAATAGATTAATTCAGCTTGTAGCTTTGTATGTCCAGTTAACTCCTTCCACAGTTCTGAAAAAAACAAGTCCAAACTTGACAGTCGAACTCGGGGTGTCTCGAAGGGGTGTCCTTCTCTATATGGTGTATCCCCCCCCCCCCAACAAGTAGGGCTAAAATGCCCCTGGAATGACACACAGGCACGATGAGGGTCTAATATTGGATTCTCAGCGTCGCTGAACCTGAATCTAACATTGGAATTTGTGTTAATGATCCCCTCGCGATCCCGGGGGTGCTATGTTTGAAAATGTGTTCCTACGCCTATTTACAAGCTAGCGATACCAAGCTTATTAGTACATGTATTCAGGTACCACGGACAGGTATCCTAACATAGTTCTTTTTTTTTTATTATTATTCTGGTACGGACTCCCCCTCCATCTTGGAGTAGCTTAAGAAGTAATTGGGAATAATGTATGAGCTTGGTCAGAACACTGGGGCCTGTATGAATCACGAGGGGGACTTTGAACCCTAAAGCAGAGCGCGAGTATTTTATGCTAGTTGAACTAAAGTATCGTCATTTGCTTGAACAGAACACGTTAGAAATTCCGGGACTGATTTTTGTAGCACATGAGATAGCTGGTGCCTTCTGTCATCTTCTTCCCACAGCTGTTAAAGGGTAGACAAGAATGTACCGTGACCTTCACCTTGAATTGTCTGAAGTGTTATTTCTATATACGAACATTTTTTTCCAATCCCTCCACTCTTACTTACCCAGTGAAGTGTCATGTGTGGGTCAAATGAATAACTTTGTAACTGAGTGGCTGTAAAACTTGTCGCAATAATTGCATCTACTATTATTGCACAAAAAACGCACGCTCTTCAGTTCAGGCATGCGCTGAATAGGCAAATTAGTTTTATTTGTGTGCTGAAAGGAGAGTCCGACAGTCGATAAGACTGAAGAATTTACAAGAGTGTTCGTTTTAAGTATGTTGTGAAACCGAAACTCAACAGACGTATTAGTCTACATCTGAAGTGTATCGTGTCGTCTGGCTTCCTGTGCTGTGTTCAGTAACGGAAATAAATCCTTGTGAATACATAACTAGATTATTGTAATTAACTTGAAAACTACGGATGGGAGAGTAAGAAATGACCTTGCCAAATCTCTGTTGTTCATCAAATATTAAGATTACTGAACCATTACAGAACAAATGTTTTAACTTAAGTTTTATTGTCTTGTGGCGTTAGTTATGTAATGTGCTGTCCATTTAGCGTTATATATTTCTGACAAAAGTTTGATATAGACACTTGTATAAAGATATTTTCAGTCCCATCCCGAGTAACAAACACATCTACGTTAATTTTTATGAATCTTTGAAACTTTACTAGGGCGTTTTCCATCTTGTTTATGTTACCCACTAACATTCGAAGTGGGATCGTCAAGACCATTTCCAAATTATTTTTTGAAATATTTTTTGGAGAGCACTTCATTATTCGTTTGTTTTTGTTTTTTCAACAATATTTATAGTTTATCATTAAGTTTTCCTTCTTTTTATTTCAAGGTCGTTTCTTGATCATTTTCGCTTAAACCTGACCACTGGGAACTGTCCTAACAAGCCAGCCGTCTTTAAGTTATAATTATTCTCTCTACTTCTTAAGCTAATTGGAGCTGACACTTTAATTTATAGGTCTTGATAGAAAACAATTTTCCATGAAAAGTTATCATGGTAACACCTTGTTAAACAATTAAGTGTAATAACATTATGTAGCTTTGACAGAAGTTGGGTTAAGCACATACACAAACCTGCAGACGTCAAAATTATTGTGAACACAGTGCCCTGGCTTCTTCTTTTTTCCGTCCTACTACTACTTCTAGCTTGTCTATGAAATTATTAACAAGTCAACAACTTTCTCACCGAATGGGGGTGTCTGTTGTTTTCTTCCCAAGCAAACGTAAGCTGTGAAAACATACCACAGTTTTACAGCTGTTGTTTCTTGGGTAGAATTTTTATGTTTACCATCTAGCCTTAAGTGATCAAATTGCACGTGCGTGCTTACTTGTGTGTTACGTTTATTTTTTTAATGATGATAATGTTGAAGAAACAGACATGTATCTCCATACATTTCTTCTCGGTGACACTGGAAATTTTCTTAACGTGAGATTGTCACACCTGTACATCAGTCAACGAAGTTGTTGTTTTCACTAAATTGAACTGGTTTCCTACCCAACCTTTAGCCTTACTTCTTTGAGGTTATTCGCTTGTTGAAATTAATGCATGACATTTTACTTGAAGTTTGCACTGATTTTCTCATACATAAAAGTACTGAGTAATTACAGCATCCCCTAAGGATAGTATAAGATGAAACAATGGTCCATTCAGGTCACATGGGAGTCTTACAGCAATTTGCTCCCTGTACGATCACGAGAACCACATTTTTAAATAACTAATCAATGTAACTTTGATAACATACAAAAAAATATGGGAGGGTCTACCGAAGTTTGCATTCTCTTTATATAGTTCTATAAAGATTTATAGTCAAGGGCAACTTTTATCATATATGCCAAGGGGCAAATAACGTGCAGAAATACATCTAATGCCTTGTCGTAAACAGGGCCGAATGAATCGGTGAAAATATAAATCAACTAAAGCTGGTACTACGAAGTTTACAGAAATCACATGTGCACAATTAAAATGCAGCAGACTCCAAAGGCTTTTTTTATTATTAAATCAGCTTGAACGTTCTTCGCTTCAAATAGTAAGGCATTATTTGGTAATCAAACGGATTCCAAAGTTTTGTCGTAAATCATTTCACTAAAAATACTCTGTTCCGTTTGGTTGTTGAATTTATATTTTTATATTAACTTAGTGACTACCTTCAACATTTACCTCAACACTATCTCAATGTATTATTCGTTCCCGCTTACAACAAACTTGGTATTTATATCTCTTATTATTGACCAGATTTCGGTCAAAGAAGACAATGCAAGTTTATGAACTTTCCTGGATCTCTTCGTGCTCCTTACTTACCACATACCTTGGGTTATGGCAGACATTGCCCATTACAAAAGGAAATCTGGAAGTTAACTAGAAGGTATTCATTTTTCTTCAACAAAATCTTTAGAATCTCTCTTGAAGCAGTTCGTTGATTTTTAGCAAAACATATATTAATGAATCCCCCCTAGAAGACAGTATTTGGTTCTTAACTAGTATTGACTGAACAGTTTCTTACAGGATAGGATTTGGCTCGTTGAATAATTAATTAATTAAACCTTCACAGAGAGAACGGTTTGGACACCTTCGAAAAATGCGAATTTGGTTTTGATTTGTTTCATTGTTTGGATTTCCTTGAATGATGTTTAGATATTCCCATAATTATGCGTGAAGTAGTTTTATTATAACATTGGTATTGCATGACCCTTCCAGAGAATGCAGGTTTGGGTGTAATGTAGACTATTCAAATATCCAGTGGATAATAAATAATATTGGACACTCCCAGCGCTTGGGTAAGAAAGTCAAGATAAAAACAAATAGGAAATATATAGATGATTGAATTTAATATCTTTCGTCGACTTAAGTAATTCTGTTTTCTTCGTTAACGTTGGCGCCAGGTCTTTCATTATCACGATTCGTGATCTCTATGGCGTGAGGAAGGTATCCGTTTTGTAAAGATTGAGATCTGCCATCGCTTAAACTCAGGAAAGGAAAAATATTTTCCAGTACTTTTTAATATTCACTTGTTTTTGTTATTTAAAAAGGCGCATGCGCTTTGGTTTCCAGAGGCGTCAGACGATATCTGATCAGCAGAGTTCGTGTGTGCATGAAGTTGCGCCTTCTTTAATCAATCATTTTTCAGCTATGACTGATATCTAATTATTTATTTTATTATAGATTGTTATTGATACATTCATGGCCTAATATAAGCACCGTTAAACTATCAATCATTGAGTTTTCTGCGGAGGGGGATGTAGGAATAAAACTCACAAAAGGTATGCAACAAAACATCTGTGTTCGCATGCGCGTCACAATTTTAAATATTTTCATCATACAGGTTAGATTCATTTATATCATATATCTACAATATCAAAAAAACCGTAGGCATAGGTAGAAACGAAGAACCATATCAAGGATATAATGTGATATTGTTTATATAATTTGAAATTTATATTGGTGAAGGCCTTGGAACGTAATACATCTTTGAATAAATTTGGGCAAGTTAAATACGTCCACAATACGTAAAGGCACTGTACAACAGAATAGAAAATAGCACGTGGCCTATATTCAGTCTTAATGCCGGATGACAGTGCTGCTCGAAAACATCGTAGACCACATAGCAAAACTTGTGGTTTATTTTCTTTCATCTCCTTTTCCAGACTGTATGGATATTTCAGTAATTTACTCTTGCACTCCTAGTTGCGCCTCATACTATTACACATCTCCTATTTCAAATGCACCTGTCGTGTTTCACACACTATTGAATGTCACGAAACAATTTGTACTTCTTAAAGTCCAAAATAGGATAAAATCAAAAGGAGTTGTCACTGTTACTGTATATGTATGTGATCAAACCATGGACGACGTAATGTGTGTTACTAGGCCAAGTGCATCCAGTATCCGCCAGCCCAATGTTTCTCATATAAGGCAATAATTTCCACCAAACTTTCGATCGTAAAGCCAGGAATCGCGTGAGCTTCTTCATAGATCTATATTTGTATTCCCTCCTTTTTCAACCAATCAGTAATAGTACGGATACATTTACAATTTATCAGTCAGTGCCGTACTTAAATTTTCGCTAAGACACGTATAAAGCATTTGTGGCAACGCAACGAAACTCACACATGGTTGATTTTCTTATCATATTTAGTCGTGTATTTCATCATAAAAATGTCTTCATTTTATGGATATTATATATCACAATATTTATAATTTTTCATGCTTATCAGTTAACTTTCACTTTAAAAATGTTAATAATAAAACAGTTTTTTTTTTGGGGGGGGGGTCTTCTGTTATTACTTTATGCGATGACTGGTTTCTTAGTTCAACAATATATGTTATCCATTGATATACGACAAATCGTTCCAGCCCATTATTTTTTTAGTCAGATGACGAATGTTAATTAAATCCATATTAATGTATTACACAAGTTTTGGTAGGGGAAATTGGCGGTATTGGTCCCTTGGATATCCAGTTATTTACATAATGCATTCCTTGTTGCTGTTGTTTTTTGCATAGCTTTATCTCTACACGTACGTTTAATTACAGATTTTTTTATACATAAAATAAATTACGTCATCATCTAATCTTCTCCGATCGGTAAATAACGAGTGTGCAGTGACGTAGCAGTTGTTGACCATTTTTCCTTTTGCGGTACAAGTCACGTGATATTTCAGTGTAGCTCAGCTCGAGAACTAAACAACCATTTGTTCCCATATCACATATATATATATATATATATATGCATATTGGTGTGTCTGTGTGTGTGTGTATTTGATATATAGTTACATCATTTGAATTAAGTCCATGAATATATATCTCGAAGCAATCAAAAATCAGAACAGCAACCACAATTAGCCCGTGACTCACGTGCCAGCAAGAATACCCCCGTGTCCTAGTAGGTTCAATCTTGATCGTGAATTAGAGCACGGTCCCTGAACGATAATACTCCCCTGATGATGTCATAGATGTACAAAGGCAGGGAACGCGTTTCAACCAAAGAGTGGAGGCTGAGTAACACGGGCTATCAAACATCACACATGTAGAGTAAGAATGTTGAGATGGCTTTTAAGGTTTTATGTCAATCGGGATCAGAAGGGGAAGGAATTATGTGATGCTTCTGATCGACAGCATTGCATCTGAAAGTATATGTCGATAAGGGCATTACACATTGTATAGAGCCAATTAACCGAGTTATTTAGGGTATAGAGCGAGTGGATGGGTAGGAAGTTAACGACAAGACAGCTCAGTGCACGCTTTATCAAAAGAGAAGGGATAGAACTGTGAATCATTAACAAAAGGATGATATTCCTCGGACGACAAAAATCATCCTTTACCCCAAACGATTTTTTCTTTATCTTTTTAACACGATAGATGTTTATTATCACAACGAATGCGTCAGAAATTATTAATTGAATATATAATTGTTGACATTTTAATAACCTTATATGTACGTGTGTGAGAGGGGTAGAGTCTTGTAACAAGTACATAATAACTATATATTTGAAAGGGGGAAGATCTTGCTACAAGTATAGAATAACTATATATTTAAAAGGGGAAGATACAAGTTTAGAATAATTATATATGTGAATTAATTATTAACTCTGTAGTTTAAGCTCACCATCGTAGCGTCAGGGTACGATTGTTAAACTCTGTAGTTTTAAGCTTATCGCTTCCATTATATTTTATTGTATATTTGTCGTACAGGGTTGAACGTGTTTAGAGAGAGTTACATTTATTTGCATGTTGGACAGAAGCTAATTAGATGTGTGTATGTTCAATCGTTGCCAATGAGAATGTGGGTTATCCAACAAATCAAGTAAATTAAAACAACACCACTGTTAACAGAATAGATGAAATAACACAGGCCTGCGAATACTTCATAAATGTTGTTTTGGTTTTAATAACTGATTTTCCATAATTCAGCTATGAAAATTTCGAAAATAGTATTAATTTTTTTTTATCACGAAAGGATTTTTTACAAATCGGGAAGAGAAAAAAAGCTATTACTTAGATGAAATTATTATATCGTTTACCACAATGAACATTTTTTATTATTATGTTTTGTAACAAACACAAACAGACTGAAGAAAAGGGGAGAACATTGATGTCAAATATGCATCTTCATTCATCCTGATTTTTTTGCGTGAAATCTGTTTTTTAGTTTCTAAACTACGTGTTGTGGTCTTTCTTTTATGTATTATGTCTGGATCATCTCGTTTCAATGACCAGCGGTAATCAGCCATCATGCTGATGTTCCACCTTCCCTGATACTTCCTCTCCATTTCTCTGATGTTTTGATGAAACATTTCCAGACATTTCAGGTTGAAAACAATCCCTACCATTATTTCTATTGACATCAGATTCAGAATCAGATGAAACTGTATCAAGAGTCTCCAGTAGAGTAAGTACAGGTACATCAGGTCCATGAGCAACAGTTCTTATAGCAGATTGAAGGTTCGGATAAGAAATTTCCTTTTTATTTCGAGTGTTGTAGCCTTGCATATTATATGAACAAAAACAGCAGTCATCTCCATGGTTTTTAAGCTCACACCAGACCATTGGAATTATAAAAGGCAAAGACTTTTTCTTACCTTTAGTCCATTGTCTCAACTCTTCGACACAAGCAATGCAAACTTTGTACGGAGCCCATGATTTGTCTTGTTCCCAAAGTTTTATTCCACAATACGCGTAATACGCTTTTTTGACGAATTCTCTAATGTTTTGCCTTTGTTTCTTTACAACAAATTTGCCACAAATATAAC
>NW_013667168.1:250452-262738 GCF_000517525.1 Limulus polyphemus
TCAGCCAGTTATGGAAGTGCTGAAACTTAATGCTACTATTCTCAGAAGGACAAATTAATCGGTGTAACAGTTTTATCATGCTACACTCCTTGTCCAACCGCGATTACGGGGACATTGTTGTCTCAACGTTCAATACCCAAGTGTCACCTCCGTATGTTAATTGTGAAATTACAATAGTTCAGACTAATCTCATTTTATTAGTGATGAACAAAGTTCTTCTTCTCCAGATGTTACATTTTTTTCCATGTATCTGATTGAGTAACCTTGCTTTCACTTCTTATGGTAATCTTCTAATACTATAAAACACAGTCCGTCTGTCTCGACTCGGTTACGCACTGATGTCATAGCAACTTATTACGTAATTTAAGTAGTTTGACTTTTTGTCAATTAGAAGCGAGGAGTCTACGATTGATCGAAAATTAAAGATATATTTGGACTACAATGTACAAACAATTGCACCTTTTTGCAATTTGAAAACGCATCTTTGTTATATCGTTGAGTTACGCCAGAAAGGACGTAAATATACATTTTATAAAACATATTAAAAGCTTATCAAAGTTTTAAAAAAGATCTAACGTTAGGTCGTACAATAATATTAGAATATTATTTATCGATAGTATTAAGTGCGGTAAAGTTTAGCCCTAACTGAACTAAAGCAAAAAACGTACACAAGTTACAGTGTTAATTTATCTCTTTATCGAATATAAGCCGAATGTTAGGACTAAGACAAGCGGACTTACAGATTTCAGTGTCTACGATTAGAATTTGTTTGTATTACTCTAGAAATCCTGTATTTAAAGAAGTACTGTTACAATAAAGATGCTAGTACTTGAATAGACTGCGTCATACAGTGTTAACAATATTATGTCGCTGATATTTGAATAAAGCGCGTCGTACAGCGTTTACAGAATTATGTCGCTCGCATTCAGAGAAATCGCGTAGGACAGTGTGTACAAAAAATAGCTAATTTTCATAGGCATTTCTTCGTTCAGTGTTAAAGACTGTCGCTAACATTTACAGTTTTTGGTGTTGTACGTTAGTTATAGTGTATTGCAAACGCTAAAGAAAAAAGTTTCACATGTCTACAATAGCATATTTATAATGAGGTATACATACAGTGATAAAAAACGAAACCTTACGCTTTCGTTCAAATACGTTATGCTTCTTTTTTTCAGTGTCTATAACAATATTATGTACCGCTGTAAAGTAAACATAGGTGGATCGGCCCACCTGGATACCGGACAACTGTCCCGTGGGCAGGAGCATTTGATGCATTTTTAGAAATTGAATTTAAGTTTTAATTGTTTAGCCAGTATGCAGCATGTGATATTGCCCGGACTGGTCCTTGAACGCCAATCCACCTATTAGTTCAAAGCCCATCGTTGGAGAAACTGCGCTTGCGTATAACGTGTCAATTATCTGTCAAAGAAACCACGTCTTGGAGTAACGTGTCAATTATATCTGTCAAAGAAACCACGACTTCAGTACACAACTAAACTGCGCGTTACTTGCAGCGTCTACGCTCTCGATATCGGAGAAACCGCTTCTTACAAGGATTACAGGCCACATGCCAGCTTCTAATCGCAGGTGTCATCGTCCGTAAATAGCATGAACCATCAACACGATTTCATAAACTCAACCCTTGAGAAAGATATATTAAACCAACTAGAGCAGGTTTTACAAGTTCAACGTCGGCCATACAACAGACATTACCTGTGGCACTCGTCCGTCAACCTTGAGCTCATGACGTCACGAAAAAAATATATGAGAATTTATACATACCAGTGAAACGTGCTATTTCATCATTAATTGCTCTCCATGAATTCTTGCTAATTCATCCAATTAAAAAACATTCTATGACGTTGCCCCAACATGTTTTTATAGCATTAATCAAGCCAATCTTAATCGGTTGAAGTATAGCCCCTACGGTCAATCATACAGAAAATCCTGGGTATGTTGAACATAATAAACTTTGCGAACCTTGAAATATAATCTTTTGTTCTTATACTTTAAAATCAATTTCTAAAATGACAAACAACAACAACAAGAAAACATAAAACCTCACTTGGTAAAGAGAAAAGCTAACTCAAGGGGGCGTGAACTCTTAAATGGTGAGTCTCCTCTTTATTAGGAGCGAGAAAAAAGGCCCCTGCATCTTCTGTAGGCTGAACCTGTTGGTGCAGTGAAGCCAAAGGCCACCCCTACTAAAGTGCTTTAACTATTATAATTTATTTTAAATTCTTATTTTTAAAGACTGACATCCAAACCCCACTACGATATTTATTTATAAACTTATATATATATACACAAAAACATAGTTTTTATCGTACCTGTGCAATATATATATATACACATAAACACATACAGTTTTTATCGTACCTGTGCAATATATATATATATATACACATAAACACATACAGTTTTTATCGTACCTGTGCAATATATATACACAAAAACATAGTTTTTATCGTACCTGTGCAATATATATATATATATATATACACATAAACACATACAGTTTTTATCGTACCTGTGCAATTGTACTAGTTTGTTTGTTTATGGGCAAACACGCACAGCGGGCTATCTGCGCTGTGCCCACCAAGGGATCGAATCTTGGACAGACTTTACTAAAAACAAATTGACGTCCGTTTCTATATGTAAAAATATTTGATTTTGTGAGGTTCACATAATGACCCCTGTATGTTACCTTCTCAGCTGAATACGAGTGTTTCGTAAGTTGTCATGGCAGCGTATTTTTACAGTTAACCTGGATTCTGGGGATGGGGTATGATTCAGTGAATGAATAGTGTACCGGGCTTCTAATCATAAGATCCAAGGTTCGAGCTCGCAATATGCCTGAACCCTCTTGAATGCATTATAAAAGTGACAGTAATTTCCGCTCTTTGGTTAATAGTAACCGTGTAGATATTTAGTGCTGCAAGCTGGTCGCCCTTCTTCTAGTCAGCAGTTGATATTTAGTTTATGGCCTGGCGACTTGGCTATTTATCCATGTGTGGCATAAAGTGGCGCCAAGGTTGAAAATGCCAAACTAATGAAAATTTTGATTTCGACTTGTGTCTTCTCACTCTAATGTGTTGCAAGGAACTACCTGGAAGTGAACCCGCTCGATCTTTGATATAATAAAAGTGTGCTTTATCTTTAAAACACTGGTCTATTAATACTCTAAACTTGTACCATGACAATGTACTATGATTTACATTAACACTAAATCAATACCTTTTTTTTTATCATCCCCAGCGCTAGACTGCTGTCTTTCCAACTCACCAGCGCTGGACTGGTGTCTTTACACGCTGGACTGATGTTTTTCCAACGCACCGGCGTTGGACTGATCTCTTTTCAACGCATCGGCGTTGGACTGACGTCTTTCCATCAAACCATCTCTTTAACAATATTCCTCTTCCCAGCACTCCTGTCCTTGTTCTCTAGTGTATCAGTATACTAACTGTGGAGTTATATCCATTCGTGGAACATATCCCAATTCTGTGTATTATCTTCACCCTGTTTCCGCGTGTCACTACTGAAACATTATTATTTTACTAGTAGTCTAGTATAATCACTAACTTCACATTCAACCTTTGGTTATATCTCCGTGTATTATTTTGTTCGTAAAAACTACGAGCTCAGTTTAGAACGTGAGAGTACACAGGAGAATACTCAAATGAAATATCATAAGATGCTAGTATGTTGTAAGAACAGAAGTATATATTAATTCTAAAATAATTATTTATGTAGTAATTCTAATCAAAATCAAGTATAGTGCCAACAGTTGATATTTTGTTAACACACTTTTAAAACGAGCTATAATATCAAATGAAACGCTTACCAATATCGGTTGACGTCTGATCCTTTAATTATAGTGTTCGCTGTTACTTCTGGAACTTTTAAAGTCTACAGTTTTATTTAAAAGTGTCCACGTAAAAGCTCAGAAGCTGTTCTCTTTCCTTGGACAAATTCTGAATCTATATGACCATATATGGGAGTCAAAGCAAACGTCAGATTAGAAAGCTTCGAATGTAAAGCGAATCACGTTGAACTAATTCAAACCGAAAACAGCGAATAACGAATAAGATAGTCAAGCACTTTTTCGTCTTCTCTCATATAACTCGTCCGCACCACTGAAAAGAGCTTGTCGACTAGGCCTTTATATTCAGCCCCAACACGTGTATCTGCTGCTCGCGCACAACCTTCATAGTGACAGTCGTTTATACACTGATGACGTCACTTTTTGCTGTACCCATTCAGCGATATCGCTCGAGCATCAATGAGTTCTAAGAGCTATACATAGTGGGCACAAAACATTAAAAGTGCTAAGTGTATCAGGCACGTGAATCCGTGGGCGGATGGACCGGCGCTTCGGTTCTTATGTTTAAAATATAAATTCCGGCTATTTCTAAATTTTACCTAAAAAGGAAAGTTGTTGTTGAGTAAATCAATAATAATAATAATTGAGTGAAAAATATGATAAAATTTGAACTATACGTAAAATGCAAGGACAACCTAATATAAAAACATTATTATTTTTTATATGACAACACGAACATCAGCATTCCTGGGGCACAGATATAATGAGCACGTACCTTTAGTAAAAAATTTCTGTTTACCGTTACGGCAACAATGAAATACACTTGATGTTCGTGGGTGCACTATAAGAGTGGCGGTCAGATCCTACTACAAGAGCAGCCAAAGAGTGGGTGGTGGGCGCTGTTTACTGCCTTCTCTATAGAATGAAGGGAGACTATGCCCAGACAGTCCCTGTGCAGCTTTGCACAAAACATTTGAAAGAAACAAAAACACATGTTACAGTTCTTATGTTGCTATAGAAACATTTAAGAATTATATTTACAAAGAGACTGTGTTTTATAAAGTGTTAGTGATTGAATATCAGTGTTTCCAGTCATTTTCAAGTAGCAGCAGATATTACTTAGTTTAAAAAAAATAAATGTCAACTTTCACGACTAACAGACATCTGAACGCAAGTGTATGCAAATTAAATATAAATATTATTATCTTATCTTTTTTATTTGTTAATACTTTGTTTGTGCACCTTTGTAGAAGGTCAGAGGAGTTGCGCAAGTTGGAAAGCTATTTTACTTTTGTTTCCATCAAAATAGCGTCGACTTGTGGCGCCCTCTCTCTTGTGTAAACTACATTGAAGTATAAACACCTTAGCTCTCCGGATGTGTGGTGAGAGTATTTGCCGCAGGAATGGACACATTAAAATGTTTTCATAAACTCATCCTTCCTATAGATGAACTTTATTAAAATAAAAACAATGCCTGAAAGTGCATCTGTGGTGTAAACTGTCGGTACTCTTATTTTCTTTAAATTACCTGTGTGAAATAAATAACTGTACTTTACCGGTATCCAAAAGCTTTCTTTTCTTTACGGGTGTCTAAAAACTGTTCATATGACGTAAGATGTTTCTTGTGTATTGCGTTCACTTTCAACACTATGTTTTGAGATTTTAGCTAAGCTTTATTCATAAACTTTCTTTTCATTACGAGTGTCTAAAACTGTTCATATGACGTAGCACGTTTCTTGTGTATTATATTCACTTTCAACACTATGTTTCAAAATTTGACTAAGTTTCAACGACCTATATTTGTTTGAATGTCAACCTATAAAAATATTTGTTTATTTGTGGAAATATCCACAATGCTCTTGTTGTCCTGTGGCCACCGCTAGTATTGAACCCCGAATTTCAGCATTACAAGCCCTCAAGCCACTGACCCAGCAGGGAGTCTTGTAAAATGTAAATTGAAGTGATGTTCTAAGAAAGCTAAAACTCTTTCAGCAAGTTGTATTAAAAAATATATTTCTACTATTCTTCCAATTATTTAGCAGTATGATTTAGTTTGTGAATTGAAATTTGGTAAAAAAAGATCAGAAAGCTGACAAACATAAAGTCCTAGATTCGTTACTGTTACGATGAAGATTCGACGTTTAATGTTCAATTTTTCACTTGTAGTACCATTTTTGTTGCTAAAATGAGCTAGTTGTTTAGAAACGGCGTCCTCGATATCTATATATATATATTGAAAACTGGTGATTGATTTACGCTTTCCAGCGTGCTTGGTCTTCCATAACGCACTACTATGAGTGGAGTAATATCGCTCGTTTTTCTGTCAAAAAAAAATGGAACTACAAAGATTTTATTGTTGTTTTTATGTTTCGAAAAATCAAATAAATGTCTTGTTGTTGTTTTTATGTCAATTTGTTCTAGCATATCTTGACATTTTTTAACTCCTTAAACCCGAACGGACACTAATAGCGTCCGGCCGAAAACCCCAATTTACACAAGCGCGGTGACAGCGTCTGGTTACATTTAAGTCTCGTTGACTGAAAATTAATCCAAATCATGTTTTTATCCATCTTTTATAAATAGACCGGAAATTTTATAAGGTATGGTGATAATTACTGGGACATCATGAAAATAATTCCGGCAGAAGGCGCCAAAAATAATGGGTTTAAAGAGTTAATCGAGTAAACAATGATAAAACCGGACCAGGCGTGGCCTAATAGTTAGCGCGTGGTGTAAATCCGAAGACTTCTGGTTCATTGTAAGAATGACGGTCCAACTCCACTTTCGATCAATGTGTTGACAATTCAAAATTATGGAGTTATGCGTAGATAGCCATTATGAAGTTTAATAAGAAATTCTGAAACAAACAAAGAAGCTGACAAAACCATTTCTATTGATAAAATACTGAACTATTGTTTCATTATTGACAAATAGATAGTTGCTCAGAAATGCTTTACATATTCTCTGTATATAATGTATGATATAACTGGTTATAAACCCTTATGAAAACACCGTATTGGAGCTGCGTATGTACATATACGGACATTCATGTGTGTTACAGTTGACGCAAAGTGCATATACAGCTTTGTTCATATATAAGTCACATTGTTGCATTGATGAATGACAGCATTGTTCACATATACGTCGCATTGTTGATTTGATAAATGATAGCATTGTTTACGTAAGAGAGTAGTTGTTATTTATCCTGGAGATAAAATTCATTTTTTGTTCTTATTATGAAAGGGTAATAATAATACATGATGCCCTATATGTGTGAGATCTGAGAATCGAATAAGATATTGAATGAACTCATGCAGCGGTTGAGCAAAGAATAGTCTGAAACTGCTGATAAATTATTCATGATCCTCGTAAGTTCAAAGTGTGTAACTTATTGCATGCTTTAGGAGAGAAACGAAGTTTTTACGTTTAATATCTTTAAAACTTTTTGTAAAAATAAATATCAGAAAAATAAAATAAAAACGTACAGAAAAGAATTCTTATGTTCAATCTCCAAACCTTGACATGACTTGCGTGTTTCCTATTTCCACCTTCTCGAGAAGATTTGATTTGGTTTACCCAAACAAACATTGTGCCACGCACCGGTAATGCTATTGGAACGTGGTACTTACGTGTACATGCAGTTGGTACTATTTTCAGTCTCTTCTTGCATCATGCATACCTTGACTGAAGAAGACCGGATTTCTGTCGAAAGTTGTTTTCGCTCTTAAAGACTACAACATCACTGACATGCTTGGATCAGGCCTATGAAACCACTTAAAGCTGCCAAATCTTTATTTTTTTCTTTCTCTAGTTTCGCGTACGTATTAAGAACCACAGGTGATTTATCCAAAATGAAATAACATTTATTAGCCAGTTATGGACGTGCTGAAACTTAATGCTACTATTCTCAGAAGGACAAATTAATCGGTGTAACAGTTTTATCATGCTACACTCCTTGTCCAACCGCGATTACGGGGACATTGTTGTCTCAACGTTCAATACCCAAGTGTCACCTCCGTATGTTAATTGTGAAATTACAATAGTTCAGACTAATCTGATTTTATTAGTGATGAACAAAGTTCTTCTTCTCCAGATGTTACATTTTTTCCATGTATCTGATTGAGTAACCTTGCTTTCACTTCTTATGGTAATCTTCTAATACTATAAAACACAGTGTGTATCTGTCCGTCTATCTCGACTCGGTTACGCACTGATGTCATAGCAACTTATTACGTAATTTAAGTAGTTTGACTTTTTGTCAGTTAGAAGCGAGGAGTCTACGATTGATCGAAAATTCAAGATATATTTGGACTACAATGTACAAACAATTGCACCTTTGTGCAATTTGAAAACGCATCTTTGTTATATCGTTGAGTTACGCCAGAAAGGACGTAAATATACATTTTATACAACACATTAAAAGCTTATAAAAGTTTTTAAAAAGGTTTAACGTTAGGTCGTACAATAGTATTTATCGATAGTATTAAGTGCGGTAAAGTTTAGCCCTAACTGAACTAAAGCAAAAAACGTACACAAGTTACAGTGTTAATTTATCTCTTTATCGAATATAGGCCGTACTTAATAAAGGCTTAACTAATGTTAGGACTAAGAGAAGTGGACTTACTGATTAGAACTTTTCTGTATTACTCTAGAAATCCTGTATTTAAACAAGTACTGTTGCAATAAAGATACTAATTTGGCCGCAAATGTTTTGCAGGTATCTGTTAGTAAGTACATAAACACCAATGTTATCAGCGTTGCTTTTAAAACAGAAGTAAAGGCAATTCAATTCACGAACGTTGATAATAACGTCCACCAGTGGGTTAGCTATAAGTTTATAGACTTACAACACTAAAATTCGAAGTTCGATTCCCCATGGTGGACAAAGCGCAGTTAGCCTATTCTGTAGCTTTGCGCTAAGACAAACAATCAATAATTTCATAATAACCCGCAGGATATCCACTTGTGAGAATAACCTCTGACAAACTTGAACAAAAGCTTATTCTTTGGCTATTGTTCTCTAGAAATGTTTAGAAGTATTGTGATTACTAACTGTAGGATGGGCGAGGTGTTGAATCGTGATAGGTTTGCCTTGTTCGTATGTGAACGTTGTGAATTATAGACAGATAGAATCGTGGAATTATTTTACGTTGTACAATAAATTGGTACCAAATTAACTGCGAATTTATTCGATGTAAGTTAATACTTGATAACGTGTGTGCGGTTTATACATGACATATGTCGTGAAAGTGGCAGGTGTTTGGGTTTTTAACTAATTACGATTTTCATAGAACTATTGTATATATAAAATGTAATCGTTGACAAAGGGTTTACAACAGCAGCTGATAATTTAGTTGATGGTACGTGAATTACGGTTTATACATGACATATGTCGTGAAAGTGGCAGGTGTTTGGTTTTTAACTAATTACGATTTTCATAGAACTATTGTATAATATTATGTAATCGTTGACAAAGGGTTTACAACAGCAGCTGATAATTTAGTTGATGGTACGTGAATTACAAATGGTTTACAATAGCAGTTAATCATTAAGCATGCAGTATGTGATGGACAAAAGGTATATACAGTAGCTGATTATTAAGCAGGCAGGAATTGATTAATAAAAACTTTATAACAGTATCTGATCATTAATCAGGCAGTAAATGACCGAAAAGGGGTTTACAACATCACCTGATCATTAATCAAGCATTATGTGACTGAAAGGGGGTTTCCAACAGTAGCTGATCATTAATCAGGCAGTAATGACTGAAAAGTGGTTTCCAACAGTAGCTGATCATTAATCAGGCAGTAATGACTGAAAGGGGGTTAACAACAGTAGCTGTTCATTAATCAGGCAGTATGTGACTGTCAAACTGTTTACAACAGTAGCTGATCATTAATCAGGCAGTATGTGACTGTCAAACTGTTTACAACAGTAGCTGATCATTAATCAGGCAGTATGTGACTGTCAACTGTTTACAACTTCAACTGATCATTAAATCGAAACTTGCATCCTTCGATACGTTTGTTACCAATACCTTGATCGCATTCTTTTATTGGATTGTTCTCAATGTACGAGAAAATGTAATATCTATGTTTTTATACACTTCTCGTGGTTATTGTTGTTGTTGTTGTTGTTTTTTGCGATTTGAACTGTAGTGTAAAGGAGCGCCGTATGCGGAAAATCCGACAACTAACAACTGTAATTCTTTAGAATTAGTTGGTTGTGGTAGTAATCAAATATTATTGCTAAACGTTTCGAATGTGATGTTATATATGATATGATATGCCCACTATTTGAACAAAGGAGGGCAGTACAAAATAACTTATTTATTAGACGTCTGACAGCTAGCTCCTCTTTGTCTCCTTCCGCCATCCATCCATCCATCTTCTCACTTCAGGATGTGACATGAAGGTCATTGCGCGTGAGGTATGTGTTTAAGTTTACCAAAGTGTTGTTTATCAGTCTTCTAAGATAATTGTACTATTGCAAGTTATTGTGTAACCGGATTAGCGTAACAGAAAGATTAGGGGTCTTCACCACTCGTGTCTTTGATTAACACCACGAGATCTGTATTGAAATACACGTCTTCAAGGCTTACATTTTCCCCATAAGCGTTATTAGTTACAAAAGACTGACCTGAATGAATACTGTTAAGTAAATTGTTTTGTATGTATTTATGGGGGTAGTGGGGGGCAGTGAGTTTACGAACTTACAACTCTAAAATCCGGGGTTAGATTCTCTGCAGTACAGAGCTTTGTCGTAAAACAGCATCAACAACAGTTGTATCGGCTTGCATTAAAGAAGAAAGTCGTCATTGTCGAATCCAGCTTTAATTGGTGCTCACATTTTAGAGTGCAAAAAAATAGGCATCGTAATACGAAAAGTACCATTCGAAGCGCTTCAACATATACACATATTAAAGTCTCCAACATGCAAAATAAATGAAAATACAGATATGGTTCGAAACATCATCAGGAAAGACATGGCTTGTTAGTTATGGCGCTCGACTCGCAATCTGCAAGTTCGAATCCCACTCACCAAACATGCTTACTCGTTCAGCAATGTGGGCGTTATAATGTGACGGTCAATCTCATTATTTGTTGGTAAAAGAGTAGCCAAGAGTTTGCGGTGGGTAATGTTGACTAGCTGCCTTCTCCCTAGTCTATCACTGCTAAATTAAGGACGGATAGCGTACATAGCTCTCGAGTACTTCAAACAAACAAACGAAATACCATCACAAATTAAGTTCAAATCTATGTCGCAAGCGTAACTTTTTGGCGCGATTATCGTTATTAGAGGCCTATAGCGACCTCATAAATAGAGCTTGAAGGTAGGTCAAGCATGTCCAACTATTAGTGTGATGTAGCTCCAGAGACCAGATCTTATATGATAAGGAATTAATCCAAAAACGCTCTCCTCTGTTGATCATCAATGATTTTCTACAAAACGACACATCCTGTTCCTATTTCTAGGTTTCGCTTGGTTCATAATAAGTTAGTTTATAATATCATGATAATTATAATGAATATCTTGCATTATTTTATTTTCTTCTTTTGGCGTAACCTTGTTAGACATAAAACACATTTTATATTAAACATAAAGTTTGCATGTGCAGTGGGTACTGAACCTAAACAATTCCGGGCATTTGAACATTGTGCGAATATATGAAGTTTCACAAAATTCCAGTTACATTTTTTGGAACAATTCCACAATGATGATACAAAAAAATGTAAGGGTCAATTTGTTCTTTTCTTTTAATAAGATGTTTTCATCATTATTATTGACGGCTCGGATTACACATTTTAAAAATACTCTGTTGAATTTACATTTTACCATTTGTTGATTTAAACGTAGACGTACACTTCTTATAACAACAAGAAAAATGAAATAAAGCCCATCCCTTGGAATCCAGAACACTTAATACTAAAATCTGGGGTTCGATTCCACGCAGTTAACAACGAACAATAATAATCTCGGAGAGTAGGGAACCACAAAGTGGAGTAGGTAGCTCATTCATTAATATATTTTGACACAAAGTGGAGAAGGTAGCTCATTCATTAATATATTTTGATACAAAGTGGAGTAGGTAGCTCATTCATTAATACATTTTGACACAAAGTGGAGAAGGTAGCTCATTCATTAATATATTTTGATACAAAGTGGAGTAGGTAGCTCATTTATTAATATATTTTGACACAAAGTGGAGTAGATAGCTCATTCATTAATACCATTTTGACACAAAGTGGAGTAGGTAGCTCATTCATTAATATATTTTGACACAAAGTGGAGTAGATAGCTCATTCATTAATACCATTTTGACACAAAGCGGAGTAGGTAGCTCATTCATTAATAAATTTTGACACAAAGTGAAGTAGGTAGCTCATTCATTAATACATTTTGATACAAAGTGGAGTAGGTAGCTCATTCATTAATATATTTTGACACAAAGTGGAGTAGATA
>NW_013667169.1:0-2762 GCF_000517525.1 Limulus polyphemus
GCGCCTTAACCACCTGGCCATGCCAGACCTCTTCTGTTTCTAGCTAAAATAACATGAATATTTGCCGTTTACTGAGAGTTTTGTTCTTTAGGATTGATCTTCTACGTCGTATGGGTTTCTTTCAGGATTTTAGCACCTCTGATATTACGAGGTGTTAGCAATCTTGCTCAGGGTCAAATATCGCCAGTTTTCTGTAGCTAGTAAAAGCTGAAAATCTCATGTCTCTCTCTCTCTACCTTACTTGGCAAATTAAACACTAAACTAATTTATCCCTACTACCAGCATAGCAAGACTGCATGCTTATCATTATTTCAAGACCACACAAAAACACTTCATATTCGCCCAAACTATCACTACCAACATTTCATTTCAAGCAATTTCACAAATATCGTACATATTCAGTGTGTTTATTCTTCGCTCCGATATACGGGATTCAATATAACTTCCTAAGTTCCCATGAGTTCAGGCACAGGTTTTGGAAATACAAGTTCAGCATAAACGTTAGAAGCCTTACATATGTCAGTTATTAGTTTATTTTCTGTGTGGTTTATGTATACGTGCGGAATGGTTCAGAAGTAATATAACTATTTCGATCTATATATTCGTTAGCTTGTTGTTATACAGAGAGCTTCATAATGGGGTATCTGGGCTGTGTGCCAAACGCAGGGATCGAACCCATAATTCTAATGTTATGAGCCCTTTAGCTTACCACTGAACAAACATGGAACTCGACCGATATTAAGCTAATAAACATGTACACAACTTCATGAAACCTAATTAACAAAATAATAAACGAGAGCTTAATTTTATTTACGTTTTTAATATTTTCTTTAATATTTCTGTCTTTAGACCTATGACTGTGATGTATGAATCCGACTTTCCGCAGTCTACGAAAATATAATGTAGAACGTTATTTTTAGCTACCAGAGTTTTAAACCATGTTTATTGTAACAGTTTACAATGATGTGTGTGACTTTTTCATCATGTAAACATATTTATGAACTCCCATTATGTTCGCACGATACAACTGAAACAGATTCCATCACGAGGAGTGTCATGTTGACATTATTTTGATGACAACCCACAAGACAGCATAGCATACTTGTTTATTTCGAATATTCACGCAAAGCCACGAACGGATTTTCTGAGCTGGCCGTCCCTAATTTTGAATTGATAGACTAGAGGGAAGACGGCTATTCAACAGTAATCACAGCCAACTTGTGGGTTATCCTAATTGAATAGTTAGGATTTATAATCACTTTTACAATGCACCCATGGCCTCAAAGTACGGGACACGAACCACGGACACTCGGATTCACCAAGCCACGTCTGAACCAAAGGCATATTCTTAGGAAGTGTTACGCAAAATACTTTTTTATATTCATTATAGAATTAAAAACACACACCTAATCTGTATTATCACAATAACAGTTCCCTAACCTATGTTATCACAATAAACCTTTCCAGGTCTATGTTATTACAATTTTCTTACATCTTTTTACACCTGTTCTGGTGCGACACGCACACAACATGTTTGCCCCGTACACATTTTAATACAAGAATTAACTTTTACAAATAAACCCATGTGGTTCGTTCAGGAACCCGGATTATCCATCTGGTTTATTTCAAGCACCGCATGGGTTTATTTTTGGAAACGTTTGAACTTGTCCGACGTGAAGGTATTAACGAATCACAGAACATCCGCCATTAAGACGTTTTCGATAAAATGTATTATATATATATATAAACAGGTGAAATATTTGCCCCCCCCCACAGGTAGAGTTTTAATTTCCTGTAGACCCAGAAGAAGTAGCTCTTTTAACACTTCTAAGAAAGTTTCCAAACATTTTTCGCCTGGTCGGGCGCTCGACTCACAACATGCGGGCCCCGGGTTCGAATCCCCGTCACACCAAACATGCTCGTCCTTTCAGCCATGGAGGGCGTTATAATGTGACGGTCAATCCCACTATTCGTTGGTAGCCCAAGAGTTGGCGGTGAGTGGTGATAACTAGCTGCCTTCCCTCTAGTCTTACACTGCTAAATTAGGGACGGCTAGCGCAGATAGCCCTCGTGTAGCTTTGCGCGAAATTCATAACAAACCAAAGCTTACGTTAAAATGTTGGTTGAAATACTACAATCTTCCTGCTCTTAAATAGAAATAGGTCACATAAAAATAAACTGGTAAAATATATTAGTATTTTACTGCGGAATTCAACCGTACTTTCAAGACATAAGGCTTCACGCTTAGTGATGCAGCAATACATCATTCAAACACTGAAAAATATAATTTCACAGTTTCGTCTAATACTCCTAAACAATTTTGAAAAGCAAACCTACCACAATCCGAGATGAATTTTAAAAGTGTCTTTGCGATTTCCTGAATATTTTTAGATTTGCTCTACATATACTGTTGTTTATGAGTTCTATACGGCGTAAAGTATGGAACGCCCTACATGGTTCAGTATAGTCAGAAATTAAATGAGCGGTTTAAAAGTATATCTGTCTATCTAAATGATGTCCAAAAATTATGTCAAGAATGTTAATAACTTTTATTTCTGAGTATCCTTAAAGTCAAGAATGTTAATAACTTTTATTTCTGAGTATCCTTAAAGTCAACAACGTTAATAACTTTTATTTCTGAATATTCTTAAAGTCAACAATGTTAATAACTTTTATTTCTGAGTATCCTTAAAGTCAACAATGTTAATAACTTTTATTTCTGAATATTCTTGAAGTCAACAATGTTAATAACTTTTATTTCT
>NW_013667169.1:3762-10641 GCF_000517525.1 Limulus polyphemus
CAACAATGTTAATAACTTTTATTTCTGAGTATCCTTAAAGTCAACAATGTTAATAACTTTTATTTCTGAATATTCTTGAAGTCAACAATGTTAATAACTTTTATTTCTAAATATTCTTGAAGTCAACAATGTTAATAACTTTTATTTCTAAATATTCTTGAAGTCAACAATGTTAATAACTTTTATTTCTGAGTATCCTTAAAGACTTATTGTACCCTCGTACGCTATCCACACATGCTGCAATTAACATCTCCATTGCCCTTACCTAATGGAATCCTAAAGAACATTGTTGTAGAAGTTCAATGCGCATGTCTCTGAAACGCAAAAAGGCATTTCTGTTTACATTATTTCCAGACTCTCTTTATGTTGATGCTGTATTTACTGGACTGTATGTTTACAAGTTAAGAGCTGAAAATTTAAGTAAAGCGTTCTCTGTCCATACTCAAACCTAACTTCTTGGTCTGCCACAATGATAAAACAATCTTACCAAATGAATAACGTGGAGTTGCTAAGCGACAGCCTCAACTCCTCATCGCAACTCTCACAGTGTATCCAAATGTTTATAAAATGACAACATTTGCGTACTTATATATTTATCTACATTACTATGCACGACCATGTTTTTGCAAGTGTATTTTTCATGACTGTCCAAAGTGCCAAATGTGTGTTCGATGAACAATCTACCTGAAGATCGGCTGCAAAGTCTAGAAATAAAGATATTTTCAAGTTTTAATATTAATCATATGGGTTTGTTTTGTTTTGAATTATGGGTAAAGCTATAAGAGGGCTATCAGCGCTAGCCGTCCCTAATTTAGCAGTGACGTACGAGAGGGAAGGCAGCTAGTCAACATCACCCACCGCCAACTCTTTTACCAACGAATAGTGGGATTAAGCGTCATATTATAACGCCCCCGGCTAACAAAGGCGATCATATTCGATGGCGGGGATTCGAATCTGCAACCCTCAGATTGCGAGTCGACACCCTAATCACCAAGCCATATCATATAGGACGAGCATCAAGAACATATTGTAACATATAATATAGTTCTACCGAAAGAGCAAACAACAGGAGTAAAAACATTACTGTGTTATTTAGCGTAATTACATGCCTAGAGGGGGTCACCTGTTTTAACCACTCGCACCACTATCCAGTAGTGTGTGTGTCTGTCAGTCAGTCAGTAGACACTAAAATCACGTCACATAAGGGACTCTTAAGGTTGCGGTTTGTACTGTTGTGAAGTCAGTAAAACACGCATTGCTATGAATAACGAGAAGAACTATGGACTCTGTAGGCTACAACACAGCATTACATATGAACTTTCAAAGCAACTAATGAGAATATTTGTTACTCTTAATTTTGGTTTTATTTACTCTTGAAACAGAACACTTTCGAAGACTCTGCGGAAGTACAGCTAGTTTTGAAGCTTCATTCTGAATAATTCCTCTGTATTGCTTGTGAAAGACTTTATACTACTGTTACTGTATGAGCATTATTTTCGCAGAGGTCTATTGCTGCACGCGTGCCAACGTGCTTTCTTAAGGTTTAAAGTTGATATTATATGTCATACCATATTTTTGTTTTTTGTTTGTGGTATGCTTTAGCAAACAGTGTTGGGATGTATTATTGATGTAGTGCACGTGATTGGTTCTTCCGGCTGTTATTCCGCTAATACAATATACCGTTATGTAGAGAAGTGTTATGTATTAGGCCCGGCATGGCCAGGTGGTTAGGGCGCTTGAGTCGCAATCTGAGGATCGCGGGTTCGAATCCCCGTCACACGAAACATGCTCGCCCTTTCAGCCGTGGGGGCGTTAATATGTGACGGTCAATCCCACCAGTCGTTGGTAAAAGAGTAGCCCAAGAGTTGGCGGTGGGTGATGATGACTAGCTGCCTTCCCTTTAGTCTTACACTGCTAAATTAGGAACGGCTAGCGCAGATACCCCTCGTGTAGCTTTGCGCGAAATTCAAAACAAACAAACGCAATTATTATTATTTTTTTACCATTATTACTTAAATGCACATTTTAACATTCTGCTGTAACGAAAAGGGCAAAGCAATTTTCTGCCTGAGATACTCCGAAGAGGAAGGCGTTCGGGAATTTTTTATTTTATTTTTTGATGAAACACCTTTATAGTTTAATGGTTGGATACGGAACTGTGAATTCACTAATAAAATTAATTGTAGCCATTTTATTTACTACTTCCGCACGATTCAGACTTTCTGGACATCTCCAGAACTGTTCAAATGATCGATTACACATCCTTTTGTGACGCATTTGATGTGGCAGGAAGTATTAAGATGACAGATTCGAGATAACTCAACCACATCTCCATATTTTTAAAATGTTATTTGGAAGTTTTATGAATTCTAGTCAAACGTATGTAACTTTGGTTCTCACGATTCAGCGTTTCACAACCTATTCCATACCAAGGACCCGCTCCCTACTTCCTTAACACTGTCGCGGACAACTAAAATACAAAGTAGGACGAAAAAAAACATGATATATATTACGTATGAATATTCTGTCAGTTTTTTTTTTCTTGTTTGTTTAATTTCATGAAATCCCACAGATGGTTGTGACGAATCAGCGCCGGCTTGTGGACGGATAGTTGAGAAACACTGTCATAAGTCGTATACGTTTCCAACGTAATATATATAAAACCAGTGTGTATTAATATGTGTATCACGAACTACGATAGTGATTCATATTATAAATCGCTCATTCAGTCTTCATTTTTTATTATTTAATATTATTCCATCAGCCAACAGCAAAAATGGCTGTGAGTATTGAAATAAAACTTGGGCAATATTACTAAACGCATCGTTGCGCATTTTGTAAAGTAATTCTAAGTTTATTTGGCTACCCAACAAATATCAGCGTTGATACCCAATCGTTTTAATGTAGTATGTGGTTCATGAGGAGCCTCATAATCTAATATACATACATGACACACATGTACCATAACTATTATTAATTTACTGTTACAACTGTACTGATGTCGCATATCATTTGTTTATGTGTAGGGTTCCTGCTCTTTATGACACGACACTGCTGGCAGGATTAGTTTTATTTACAACTGCATGATCTATTTCGGCCATGTTACACAAACGTCTAGGCTGTCTCCCATAACAGAAATCTTTAAGATGTAGTTTAAAAAATAACACCAAGCTCAGTTTCGAGTATCGAATCGTCAATCACGATGATGGCTGATAGTAAGTGTAGAATTATAACCAATACTGCCTAATTGCGAATCTTATAGATACTGCAGATAGTCATCCTTGAAGCTGACTGACTGTATGGAGTGGCAAGAATAGTGCAAGGAGGTGGTGAAAATGAGGCAGAAATTTTGTAGCTGTATATTTTATTTAGAAAATATTTAGTTTCAGATAAAGCGCGCAACAGCGACGGCCCAGAGTTTAGTGTCGTCACAGTGGAAGAGGGTCGTAGAAGTGTCCCGAACCAAACTCCATCAGAAATGGAGGAAGGGAAAGTATATTAATATAATCAACTCATAATTGTTAATTAACACGTTTTCGACCTTGTAGAGTGTACAGAATGTCGTTCAAAGACGAAATCTGGTCAGCTGCAGCAAAACCGTGACCTTACTATGGCCAGCGGAGAAGAGGAAATATAACAAGTATAATAAATATTTAAAATACTTAGTGGTATACATAAGCTATTATGTTATGACACATTTTATTATACTTGCATTGAATGGGTATATGCATTCATCTTTACAACTTGAAAAATTCGTATGGATATCTATCTACACACACACACACACACACACATACATATATATATATACAGCTTTATAACTTAAAACTATAAAGCCTGCATGTATGTACATATATATAAATACTAGCCAACATGCAAAATCCAGTCCCTGCACCATTCCAGTATAGTTCAATAGTCTCTCCAATGTGTTTACAGACTCCCCATATAGCTACAGGGTGTAAATATACCAGTTATATACATTTTAGAAGCATATACATAACATGTGGTATGTTGATCACTATGCATCATAGTGATTATACCACTATCAATGATAACATTGTGCCAATGATATCAAGAGCAGTAGCCATCCAATCTCCATGAAGCCAATTCAAAGGTTATCATTGTTCCCGAGAGAGCATCGAACGCCAACTCATTAAACTAAACTTTGAAAGAAACGCTTCTGATTCGAAACTTCACACCAAAGTCGAACAACCAGCTAACAACATCACTGTATCTCAAACGGTGTTAAACTTATCATGCCTGAGATGGGTACTCAGTGCAAATTTCATCGAACAATCAAATGTCAAATGCATCTAATTATTTCCTCAAGCTACAGATCCCTATTTTGACTCCATGTCTAAAAGTTATAATATTTAGACGAGTCAAAATAGGGATTTCTTTGTAGCTTGAGGAAATAATGTCAACACTAAGTCTCAAATCTTAAGTTTGTTTGTTTATTTTTGCTGTTGCATTTTCACTTTAAGCTCCCTATCTTGTTTCTGTAATTTGTTGAAAATCTCTATTCCCTCCCTTTTTAAATTAACAATTTTTAATAATATGTTAGTAGTATTTCCGCTCTATCACAGACAGCTCTACATCAAACATACGTATATCAGTAAAAAATAAATAAATAAAACAATATTTAAATTGCGCCCTAAATATTATGTTCTATTATCACGTTATCCGACATCAGAATGAAAATATAAAAGTATATCCGTACAAACAATGAAAATTATTAACGACTTATAGATTAATTAGCTATTATCAACGCATGATATGTTAAAATATATACCGGACTTCAACATTCTTAATTACACAATTAGTAATCTGATCGAAGATGCCAATATTTTTTATCACTATCACCTTCAGCTTACAACATCAAAGTAAGTTCAATGAGACAATTTTTACTTCTATTGTAAAGTTCATAATTACTTGTAATGCAGTATTCATAATTTTAGGCTAGAATTTCCGGCGAGATAAAACGTGTACATATCAAAAGTACATATTTGTCTATTGTTTATGTGCTAAGGTCAATAGCAACTTCAATAAAAACATTGAGAGGGCCATCATCAGGCAAAATACAAGTATACGAGACAATAGTATATACGCTTTATTAAAAAAAAACAAAAAACTCGTTCCTATAACACGTGGTGCTGCAAATGAAACAATATCAATCAATACATGTATACACACCGTACATAAAGTAAGATGTTCGACATAATTACAAATAATATCTTGTTAATAAGTACATATAAATGTATGCTAATCTATTCAATGTTTATTCAAGTACAGCTGGAGGCCTGAAATTCCAGGACCTTCGTCTTTATTTAAAGAAATATCTGTTTTTAATTATTTCCATCGACTCTCTAGCATTACGTTCAGTGTAAGTACCCATCTCGTAGATTACAGTGGTTATAGTTCTGATACACGTGATAACCTGCAGTTTTTGGTTTACTGAAAGTTTGTGTCCATTCAAACAATATATTAGTTTACGAATTTCCTGACTGATACAGACTTTGTTGCATTCACACTTTATTTTATTTTTTGTGAATTGTTTTAATTAATAACATGGCAGTATTGTTACGCATACTATATTATTTCAAATAACGTTAAACCGTCCTCTTGGTTAGTTTCGCTAGTACATTCGTCACATTTTGTGTTCTTATAAATACTTTTATTTTTAGGTGTATAGCAAGTGAAGCTGGGTCTTAATACATAACTGTTTACACTTTAATACCATGTAAAATACTTTACAAAAATAATTATTTTCGATAGCAACAATATGGACAAGTCGTTTAAAAATTGTTATATGATTGATTAATCAAACTTGAATGATACAGCTCCCTCACGTGGCTTGTGTCTGTTTCTCTATAAATGACAAAATATTACCATCTTCCCGACCTCTGACTACCATAAAACTTTCAGGGGTTCTCAGACATAACCCAGGGGGATTCCAACACCCCTTACTTGCTTAAATTTCCCAATTTTACGAGTTTGACAGCCATTTCAAATCCCCTATCTGCCTTAGTACCCACTTCCCAAAATCTGATTGTCATGACAATTATGCGAGTTCTTGGTTGATGATCAGATTTACCGAATATACAGAAGTGCTATTTGGATAATACATTGCAAGAATCTTGCCAGTAGGGGTCAATTTCCAAAAAAATTATATTTCAGTATTCGGTAGACTGATATGACGCATCATGCCATACTCCTGAAGTCAGCAAAGTAAATAGCGCAGAGGCCTTTAAATTATGAATAAGAGGTGAACGGTAGCTCGACATCATTTTCTTTTTTAGGGCAAAGCAAAATTGGGCTATCTACTGTGTCCACAGCGGGGAATTGAACCCCGGATCTTAGCGTTGAAAGTCCGTAGACTTTCTGCTGTCCCATGACATAAAAGTAGTGCATGACTTCAAGAGTGTTATTTGTAATTAAGCACAAAGCTACACAATAGGCTATCTGTGCTCTGCCCACCACGGGTATCGAAACCCGGATTCTAGCGTTGTGCCATGGGGGGGGGGCATGTGTTCAAGATCGGAATTTAAAGTCCTACAAGTACTAAAGTGTTACTTTTATTTAATTGATAACACTGAGAAGTCCTATTAATTCTTCAAAAAATAACAAGAGGGAATCCTCAATAGCCGCAGTAGTTGAAATTATTTTAGGCTATATTAGAGTAAATTAACCTATGAGATTTTTTTCCCCTTTTTATTAGTTATATTTCTGTGCGCCAGCAATACCAAGCGTGGAACACGCTTATACCAGATTCGATTTTATTACTCATCAGGTTCTCTACCAGCCCACCCTCAAACAGAAATGCATTTAGGCAGGATTAGAGTAATTAGAGCGTGGTTCAATTACATCAGTTCAAAAGGG
>NW_013667169.1:11641-21965 GCF_000517525.1 Limulus polyphemus
TGTACTTGAAAAACTCGGAACCATTCTATGATCCGCTATGCTGTGGCTAAAAACTCGAGACACGTACTACCCACAAATTCATAAAGGACTCTAACTCAAAAAACTAAACAACTCGAGACAGAGATAATGTAAAACAGCAACAAATTTGACAGATAAAGAAGCTTCAACCTCAATTATTACACGAAAAATATTTATATAAAAATACAAGGATATAACCAATATTTGTAATATATTAAGGCGTTTTAATATTGACATTTTTTTTTATCAAATCAAAATATTTCTAACCATGTTTTTTTATTTAAGAAATTAAAAATTTGTTTCAATCAGCTCACAAATAGTTAACATCTTTTCCTCGCCTCACAACTTCTAGCACACTACGGTGGTGTTTTACCAACTGAGCTAGAAGGTAAACAAACACACTACTAATAGATAGTAAGGCACTTTTTAACAATCTAAGCCACCACCTTTGTAACATATTGTCACGACAGCGGAAGTCACGTGACCCTGGTAACACGTGATGAGTTTCTAGAAGGATCATGAAGGCCCGAGTGCATTCGAGACGCCCTCTTTTTTAATATATAAGCCTGGCGAGTAAAACCAGCACGATAGGCAGATAAATAGAATTTCATAGATAGATAGAGAGATATAGAGAGAGATAATTGAGTTAAGCAAACAGTAGGCACCGAAATTCAACTTTGTCCTACATGAAACAACTGTATAGCTACTTTTACCCCACCCTGTATATACCGTATTGATAAATAAATGTTTTTCGGAGTACTGTGGTCGGTTTTGTTTATTTATATTATATTTGTACATAACGTAAAGCTTCTACATTCAATATATGAATGTTATACTACTTCTACGGTTTGTGATATTACCGTAAAAGTTAACATTAGGCTTATGCGAAACTTCTTCCCACTTATTTGAAGTAACCACCATGTACTATAATCCGTGCTTCTACACGTTATACGACCTATTAATAAATGTGCTGTGCTCAAACATATTAATTTATATGCGCGAAGGAGTATTAATCTGACATACTTTATTTTCTCTGGCGATTGCTATAAGAACTTGGCTATATATTTGCATAAATTAATGCAAATTCTCGAAATGAAACATCCGTAGAAGCTAAAATACGTTATTGGTTTACCGATCAAACTCGAATACAGCTAAATAACTTACATCACTTTAAGGTTTTAGTCTACATCAAAAATATGTAGGGAGTGGCCTAGTAGTTCGCTAAAGTTCAACATATGTAAAGAGACACACACACATATATATAAATATATATGTTTTTCAAGTGGAGAACTGTTCCAGTTTATATAAGTGTAACATCCTTTATACACACATCTTACCATTATCCGATTATTTCCCAGACTCTTATCTGAAAGTTATCGCTGCAGAAACTTTGATACAAAAAACTTCATTGGAAATATCTGAAATATACATATATTAAAGTTCTAATCGTTCGGATACAGAAGACCGGACAAGTTTGAATTTGTTTTGAATTTCGCGCAAAACTACACGAGGGCTATCTGCGCTAGCAATCCTTAATTTAGCAGTGTAAAACTATAGGAAAGGCAACTAGTCATCACCACCCACCGCCAACTCTTGGGCTACTCTTTTACCAACGTCACATTATAACGCACACACGACTGAAAGGGCGAGCATGTTTGGTGGAACGGGGATTCGAACCCGCGCCTCTCAGATTGCGAGTCGAGCGCCCTAACCACCTGGTCATGCGGGACCTAGACCGGACGAAATTCTACTTTAAAATTTTACTTTAACTAGTTCACAAATTATACAGACACGCAAATTTTGATACGATATGATGTCCCTTCAAATATGCCATGTTTAGCGATGGCTTCTTTTTTTTATCGAGATTAGTGTCCTCTACGTCGCCAAAAATACTTTTTTCTTTTTCAATTTCATTCTTTCGCGTCGGATAAAAAAGTACATTATTACACAACATTTTGTATATCTACAAGCACTAAATTTAATTTCACATGTATTTAAACAAGATTAAATCACTCCGTATGAATTTTTCAAAGATCGCTAAATTTCGTCAAATGTTTTTACACGTTTTTGAGATAGTTGTTGTAAAATTACACATTTTTTGACAAAAACTATTGATTTATTTAAAAGTTATGTCAATGATAAATATATATATACGTATTTATTAAAGTTATTTAAAATTCATTGAATAGTGACTAAGAAATGTTTAGCCTATTTTATTGAAATTTAATATATTTGAAGACAGAACAAAATTAAAAATTAATGGATAAAATTTGCAATGTCTAATGATGTGGGAAATTTTGGAAAATATATGGCAAATTCTACCCATTAATTTTGGTCTTTCTACAAATAAATTTAAAGAAAATAGGCTAAACGTTTTTAAGCCACTATTCATCGAAGTTTTAACCGGGTTTTTTACTTTTAGATATGTTGTTACTCTAGTGCACTGCACCGCAGTGCTTACCAAACTTCAGCCATTCGCGTACCACCTTCACGATTTTTGCCATATCTCCGTGCCACCTGAACTATTATTTACGTTTTACTTAATATTTTTTCTTTAAATCAACCCACTTTTTTATTTAAATAAATTAATTTTAAAAGAAATTTCATAACACTAGGATAAATGGAAAACCAGTATCAAGTTACCATAATATTCATTTCAAAATATTATTTTTCTCATCTCAAAATGACATTTTATAACAAAGTGAAAATAACTTCAGAATTCATGCTACAAGTAATAATACATATAACGTTTTTAATCACTGATCCATGATGGGTTCAGAAGAAAAATAAAATAAAACAGAGCGCAGGCACAGAATCATAAAATTAGAACACTAACTAACGAACATGGTTCTAGGTATGTCATTGCGCATGCTCTCTGAATAGCGGCTAGCAATGAGCGGACCAGATGACGCGCACGCCCTCTGTATAACAGCCAATGTTTAATTGTCGGCAGACCGCGTTAAAATTTTTTTCTTTGAATTGTTTTTCTAATAAATATTAAAATGAATATATAACTATTAAAATAAAAAGTCGTCCGTGTACCACCAGAGGTTCGCGTACCACACTTTGGGAATCACTGCTCTAGTGGTATAATGTTATTTCCACTTTTGCTGGTTTCTGCATCACCCGCGAAACTTTATATTTGCATTATCGATTAACATAGAGTAATTACTAGTTTCGTTTTGAGTTTACTTACTGATTAAGTCGAACCTGTTCTAAAAACAAATCTTCCTAACTGTAAATGCTGTAACTTGTAATAAAAAAGTAATTATACTTGAACTGCTATTTTTAACCTAATGTTAATATTATTATTGAAGTTAACAGAACCCCTTTTGTATATTTTACGAAGTCAGTTCGCCTACAAACCATGGTGAGTGTCGCAGTATGTTTCATTTCAATCACTCATCGACTTGCTGGTTTCCAGTAAGCCGAAGTTCCTCAGGTGTTTCAATTAAAATATCTACAAGAAGTAAAAATATTATGCTAAAAATAAATAAATAAAATTACTATGGGCTGTGCTATCGTAATTTATTAATAATTCTATGTCCAATGATAGAATTTGGAAGTTTATTTACAATATTAATGGAAAATTTTGAGTAGAGCCCAAGCAAAATATTTGATATGTCCATAACTGATCTTAGGTCTATCCGCAGATAAATTAATATTGATTATTAAACTTATGCTACGCTAAAAGTAATGCCAATATGAACTTATAGATATTACTGTAGGTTACATGATACACAAGACTATCACGATCAACAGAAAAAAATTCGAACGTCGTGGTATGACAAGTTTTTCATTTATTATCACTGCATAATACTGGTGAAATTCGAAAAATACATAATATAATTGTACTTTCACATTACTTGTCCCCCGGTGGGTCAGCGGTAAGTCTATGGACTTACAACGCGAAAATCTGGAAAGAGCGTGGATAGTCCATTGCAGACGTTGCTCGCCGCTACAAACAATAACATTGTATTACTTTTTTAGAGGAAATTTAAATCTACAAAGTTAAGATCACAAAGTTGTATATTGTTAGTTTAGTATCTTGATCAAGATGATGATCTTCTCCGGTGATACAATTAATAATTCAAAATCTAATTTCTCTTATTTCCCCGTAAGGGGGCCTAAGGTCGCCTGTAGTGTGTTGTCTGTCAGGCAGTAGACACTAAAATGACGTCACTTTGCAATTTGTAGTGTGGTGACGTCAGTAAAACATGCGCATGCCATGAATCACGAGAAGAATTATGCATCATGTAGGCTATAATATAGCAAGAAATAAAAATATTTGTTTATGTTAATTTTGGTTTTATTTACTCTTGAAACAGAATACTTTCGGGGACCCTACGAAAGTACATCTAGTGTATGTATACTTTTTTCATCGACACAGATTTCAAACCTTCTGCTCTTGGTGTACTGAAGTCCAACTTTAACAATGACTCGTAAAAAAAAGCGTTATCTTATGGTGGTTATATTATAACCTGTTTTCTTTTTCAAGACAAATACCTGGATGTATTTTACTAAACAGTTGTACAGTTTTAAATAAAAACAATAAACACTGGTCAGCGAATCACAATTCAACGTGGAACTTCAATCAACCTAATACGAAAGAAATGACTGGTACCATACAACTCACTTGAAATGACTTCATACTTTATGAAGTTATATCATTAATATATTAAGTACTGTGAATTAAGAAACGTATACACAAAAGAGGTATCTTTCTGAATGTTCGAAATTATAAAATAAATTACACAATATTAATTATGATAATCAGTCTTCACGGGTAATACAGTACATTGGTTTTAACCTTTTTTGGATCAAGCCCTAATTTACCAAAAATATGTGATAACTTTGACACAACATCCAGACATGCGCGCACATACACACAGACATGACGTATAGATGATGCATCCTACAGTTTATGTTTAAAACTATAAATGTCAACATACCTTTCTGAATTTTTAAAATTAACATTTTGACGTAAAAACAACAACAACAACAAAAAAGTTATATTACTGTATTATTTGAACACTGCCACGTACCTAAAAAGTTTAAATACCTACTCCACCCAACTCCCTTAAGGGCGCACTCCACTTGTTTAAGAGCCCTTGGTCAAGTAAATATATATATATTTTTTTAATTTACGCTTAGTTTATACTAAAAGATTTTTTTCGCAGAGTTGGGATTATGATGATCATACAGTATATAAAGTAAGGGATACAGAAATGGTGTCATTTACTTTCTCAAGTTAGAAGGCGAATAAAAAAAATGGAGGTTAAAAAACGTTCAAAAAGCTTCTGCTCACAATGAACAACAATATTCTTATATTTTAAATGGATCACATCATTCAGTACTATATTTGTGTTTAATCAAGTGCTTTTCGGGGCCTGGCCTAATCTAATGGTTAGTAGGTCGAAAGATCCAAGATTTGAGCCCGTGATATGCTGCTGAATACCCTCCCCACTTTGAATTGTAGACACGTTATAAAAGTAACAATTAATCCTGCTATTCGGTTAGGGGAAGACGTGTTGGCGGCAAGTGCTGCTAAGTGGTTGTCCTCCCTCTGGTCAGTGGTAATAAAAGACGGATAGGCCTAAATATTTGAGTTTCTGACCAGACCGTTTATCTCATATATCGCATAAGATCACGATAATTAGGATGAAAATATGAAATGCTTCTCAGTTGAAAATTTTGATAACACCCAGATAATTCTTGATTTTTAAACTACAAATACGTTTAGAACTAACAAACAAATCATTAAAGCATTGTTTATATTCATATAATGTAAACTATTTTGTATCGTAAAGAACATCGTGACAACCAAACATATTAAAATAGACTCTATCAATAATCGCAATTGGGAAATACAAAAATCAGCGTTCTACTTCTAGCTATGATTAACTGATTTTTCATATTTTACTGTTTTTCTCTTTCTTTATTTTAATATTATTATTAAACGCGCTTTGTCAGTGTTATTATCATAACAATATACGTTAATATATTTATTATTCTGGCAATTTGTTACACAACTCTAAAACATAAATCAGTGATTTCTATTAAACACTGAAACATTATACCAGTGATTTCTATTAAATACTGAGTGTTTAATAGAAATCACTGGTTTAATGTTTGAGTGTTTAATAGAAATCACTGGTTTAATGTTTTTTAATAGAAATCACTGGTTTAATGTTTGTAGGCTACAACACAGCATGACATATGAATTTCAAAAGCCAGAAATGAAAATATTTGTTACTCTTAATTTTGGTTTTATTTACTCTTGAAATAGAACACTTTCGGGGACCCTGCGGATGTACGTCTAGTAAAAATCCTCAAAGAAGAATGTGGATAATTTAAATTATCAATTTATTGGTGTTATTATTATTTGAAATTGCAGAATCTAGCACGTTTCTGTAAATGTTTGAAATTTTCATGTTAAAGTTCTTTTCATACTGTAAACATCAATAATTTCAAAAAGGGACAGAATAGAAATAACTGGTTTAATGTTTGAGTGTTTAATAGAAATCACTGGTTTAATGTTTGAGTGTTTAATATAAATCACTGGTTTAATGTTTGAGTGTTTAATATAAATCACTGGTTTAATGTTTCAGTATTTAATAGAAATCACTGGTTTAATGTGTCAGTAAGTATGCAAAATTCTTCTCGTGATTCATGGTATGCACACGTTTTACTGACGTACGACAGTTCAAATTGCAACATTAAGCGTTCCTTATATGACGCCATTTTAATGTCTTTGACTGACAGACAGACAACACACTACTGTATCGTGATGCGTATGGTTAAAACAGGTGATCCCTCCAGGTGAAATATAGGACACAACACAACTCACACACGTTAAAAGCATACGTTAAAGATAGAAGGTGCAGCATTTAACGACTGTCCTAGTATTCTTAATTCTCCTCTTCTTACCTTTCAAAAAAGATAACTGTAATTGTTTCGAGAGCCAATGACAAACTCACTCCATCAATGTTAAATATATGCCAATTTACAGAGGTACGCGAAAAAGTTTTCAAACCTAATATCTTGGCGTGGTTAAACATACATTTATTGTCTTTGAAGCTTTTAAAGTCACTTTTACCCCACAGAGACGAATGTTTAAACCAGGTATTCTGTTTTTTACTACTGATTTTATTCACTGTTTTAACTGGCTATTAACGACTCCTTTGTTATGTAGAAAGTACTGAAAACAAAGCCAACATAAATAAATATTAATATATGGTCTGCCTGTGGTAAGCCACGTGTATAATTTAAAGTTACGTTTTGGGATTATTTACATATTTCCAGTAAATCTTGCCTTAGATTCAAATCTAGCACACTTAAATTTCCCTAAATATTGAATACACGTTCTTATAGATATGTACTAAGGCTCAAGTCCTTCCTTGGCATATAAATCCGCTTTAAAAACTATACGCAAAGACACCTGGTTACTACAACGTTTCGCGGGTTTTCAATAATGATTACTGAATAAGAACGTTTCCAGTTCAAAATATTTAAAACAGCTTAGGAACATGTCAAGTGTTTAGTTTCGTGTAGAAAGTTTAGGTACGTTTTGATCTAACGCAGTCTTGTATTTGATGTCATAAATTAATAACTTGAAAACCATTTCAATCAAATTAACCTGTAGGCTGTAGCCAACATGGTGTAGATGTTATTCCATATATAGCTCTAACGATGTTACTCATTTTCAACGTTATTTATATATATATATATAAATGAAGATGAATCTGTTGGCGAACCTAGATTTCAACACACTGGTTATGTTAACAATTTGGCTTCAATCGTAAGTTTCCTCAAGAAACACAATATTTAATACTGAAAATCAAATACATCTTTGCCTACAAAGGATTATTTTGACCCAACTGTGAAATCGAAAGTGAAATATGGTTTAAATAAATTTGTATATTAACATATTACATTCTATCATTAACAATAAGTTTATAAAGTAATTTGTAAATTCAGCTAGGAAAGGAGGCTAAAATTACTAACTATTTAAATTTTAGGAAGTACAGAGATTCAACTGTATTCAATTCACATTCAATATAATTGTATCTCCATACAAAAATCAATTTCAAGGTAAATGGTCAAATTGAAAGGTTACTAATTTCAACCTTAGTTTACATCTTACTTGATAAAATGATTTTTGTTTTCAAATTGCCACTTTCTTTTTCCTTATAATTGAAATTAAGGGAATAGGCCTACATTTTATGCCAAATTATGGGCCAAAGCACTGCCTAAACTATTTGAAATACACAAAAATATTTATATGTTAAATATAGTTTATAATAATATTGTTGTACGTCACACCTAGCGTCCTTATAATTTAATATGTTCATATTAAGCATTTACGAATACTGTACTGTATACATATTCACTGGCACCAGCCAATATAGGTAGCCAATGAAATATTAATCGTAGCTTTAAAAAGAAAATGAGTGACCTAAAAATAACCACAGACTACACATCTTGCTATACCGATAAACATAAAACAACAAAAAAGATAAAGAACTGAACACTGATGCTCAGGAAATCTGATTCGGGTACATTACATTACATAAAAGCTGTAACTTGCATGTCTTGTATCATTTTTTTAACTTATAAGTTATACTTCAATACATTTCGACTTTAGCTACTAGTACTAGTATTAAATAAATATATTTCTAAATCTTAAAATTTAAGAACAATAAACTTACTAATACACAAAATACCAATCTAAGTTATTTAAATAAAATTTCCTACCATCAATTGTTTGATTCTCCATCTTCTATTCAAATATGATGATGCTTAAAATATTTGTTTGAGTAACTCGAGTAGCAAGTACGACTCTGAAACTTAAAAACGTTTCTTCAGACTCGCTCGTATAGTATGTGACTGTATGTGGAACGGCAGTACAACCGATTATACTCTAACTGCTTGCTGCGTTTCGCACACATACACACAAAAAAGCTATTGCAAGAAAAGTTAAAGAAATTAAGCCAAGATTGCTAAATAAAGTATTATATAATGAAAAAAATGTTTTTCTTTCTTAAACTAGTTAAAGAACATGAACACAAGTTAGTTTTCCAGAAGATTTCGATATAATCACAGAACCACGTTACAGCCTAACGTTTTTCTCTCTATTACAAACACGATGGTAAGGCTTACATCGGTACCCGGACAAGAATACCAGCCTCATTCGCCATGTAAGGAAAATCGTTGAATGACGTCATGAAGGACGATTTGTGACGTTTTGGTTTACTTTTAAAAATATAACTTATCATAATTTGTTTAACAATATAAAATTGTAACTTACAGACAAAACGAAATTTTACTAACGAATAAGTCAAGCCCAAGCAGTTAATATGATTAAACATAAAAATGTTGTAAACTTAAAGTGAAGTTTATTGATTTGTCTGGAAAGCAATAATATACTCAATATTTAGAAAGCAAAGTCACCAAACTCTCATTTATAACAACTTGCAATAATATTTTAAAGAAAAATTATACTATTGCTACAACGGCAAATAGTTATTAAATATGTTCCCAAAAGTTAGGGAGAAAAGTTATTGTTTGTAAATAAACTGAATGTTATTTGCCATAAAATATTATATTAATTAAATAAAGCTATTTTGATTATTTAACAGAAAGACACAAGCTGTTATATAATTTATGCAAACTTATACAGCGTCCTCTAATGTTTATTAAATAAGCAAGCTAAGTAGATAAATAAAAATTATAATTTGCATTATACAACACAATGTTGTATAAGTTGTTAAATACTTCATGCAAACTTATTCAGCGCTTTTTTCATTCTGTTAAATGGACAAATAAGTGGTATCTAACGTGTTGTGCTTATCTGTTAAATTCTTATTGAAAATCATGCGAGCTTCGACAAATCAATCAAGAGGTAATATACATATGTGTTTATGGAGAAAGATGGCACAATTCGCTTAATATTTCGGTGAAGAGGACTTATTATGAGTGGACTTGTTTGCGCATTGCAGGTGTTGTTTCCTGTTTTCTTGCATAAATGTATTTTCATGTGTGGTTATGATTTATATACAAACAAGCTGAGGTACACGTCCTTTATTCGGGTTATAAACGTAAAAAAGTGTGGGGGTGGATGCTATGATAAATAGCACATAAATCCTAACTTTCACACAATTTAATTATAACATAACATGTTATTATAGTATTCATTATTACCCCACCAAAAGTTTTGTATAAGCTTTAAGAATTCAATATGTATAGAATTAAAATATTGTTGCGTCATCGACGTCACGTGACTGGTGTGGCGCCACCTATTTTC
>NW_013667169.1:23036-40204 GCF_000517525.1 Limulus polyphemus
TTTGACAGTTAGAATGTTGAGTTTCTTCTCTCTCTCTCTCTCTCTCTCTATATATATATATATATATATATATATACTATCCTTGCCTCACATGTTAAAAATATGATTCGGTGGAGTTTTGTAAATAAAAAACCATAGGCCTCAACCCTTCCTTTACTAAGCTTTGTTAACCAAACTTCCTCCTTCATCTTAATTAAAAGAAAAACAATCACACACTGAGGAAATAAACACATTTTTCAAGTATATTCAAAAAATAAATCAGGATAGTGCAACCTTAAATTAAAAATGACTCACAAAATGACAACTGACTTTTATGTATATTAGATTTTAATCAGAGGTAAAAAAATGGTTGTATCACACCAAAGTTCAAGACTATTATACAAATTTATTAAACTCATATCATACCCTTATTTAAATTATTTTTTTTTACTTTTCAATTTATTCTCCACATTGTGATTATATCACAAATCCATCAATATTTCACAATTATTAGAATGTATTTTTTTAATTACATAATATAACTTAGAAATTAAGGTTTAAATGCCAAAAGATAATAAAGTACCCAAAATCATAGGCCTGAGGTTTATGATAAAAATAATATCACAAAGTTTAAACATAAAAATTAATTTCAACTACCATCATCAGTTAAGCTTTCTCCCAATAAATCACACATTTTTCAAGTATGCTCCAAAAATAAATCAGGATAGTGCAACCTTAAATTAAAAATGGCTCGCAAAATGACAACTGACTTTTATATATATTAGATTTTAATCAGAGGTACAAAAAAAGAAAGAAAAAATATATTTCATCCAGAAAAGTAATAAGAAAACAGAAAAGAAATAAGAAAAACATATGAATTATATATATATTATATCACTAATCTCTAACTTAAAATTAAATGTTTTTAAAACTTGCCAAGATTGAAATGTCTTCATCAAGCTAAGTATATATACATAAAATAGAACACTAAATGATTTAAAAAAGTGGAATTCAAAACCAGCCCTTGTGAATATTTAAAGTATTGTACATATTCTTAAGAAAACAATATCAGGTCATAATTTTATTGCTAAGCAATACAGATAAACACACCATTACCAATAGACAACTGGCTTTTAAAAGTTATATGTATTAGATATAATATATATATGTCCCATGAAATGTTTATATTTAAACTTTTCCTCATAACTCCATCATATTTTTACAATCAATAATCAGTCTGGAACGATGTTAGCTCCTCTTTGGCTTTACTGACTTTCAGTTTTACTTTACTGTTTAGTTAGCTCTCTTAAAGTTTAAAACTTTAATATAATGTGAACTAAGAGTAAGAATGAAAGTGAAACAAAACACAATATCCAACACACGTATATTCTAATTAGTTACATCGTATAGATTATCATCAAGATAATTTTATATGCAAACTCAAAATTGCTTCAGTTCAGGCACCTCTCTCAATATAACAATAATATTGAGGCTAACAACATTCAAAAATCCTATTCACGAAGTTCAGTACTTTCTTCAAAGTTCAAATTCAATACATAAATTATAAAATAAATGTCTTCTCGCAGCTTTCAAAGTTACAGTTAGAATTAAAAAGTAAGAAAATTACGATGAACACTACTTATAATATAAGTAATAAGGTTTGTCACTGTCAATTTACTGTAGCTTTTGCCTCAAAAATCCTAGCCGAGATTATGCATGATATTGACACAAGTTTACAATTCAGTCAGTTGGCTTAAATTTAACTTAATTGTTAACCAGAGCGTAATAAATCGCAAACCTATATATAAACAATATAATTATCACCTGTAACAAGTATCACAATTAACTATTTTTCTCGATGTGAGAAAACGTGGAGCGAAATATAATATTTACGGGAAAAGCTAGAATTATTTTACAGCAGTGACACAAACAAACAAGTATGTACATAAAGCTCTTAGTCTTATGTAAAAATAACAATTATAACACAAAATCACGTGATTTTCATATTAATTAACTAGTTTGAAAATAAATTATCGAAACCAAGGCAACCGTACGTAAGCAAATGCACCTCACATATCTGAGCGTTAACAAAAACACATTCAAAAATATAAATACATGGTGTCGAAAATAAAGCCAAATAAATTCTTATTAATAAAATCATGTAACAATATCTAAGTCAAACTTAATAAACGTCAAAGTAATATTTGAAAGACATATAAATATATTGTTGCGTCAGCGAGTCACATGACTAGTGTGACGCCACGTTTCTAGAACTATCTCGTACCTTGGCGAATGCTCTAGTATTTACTAGATATAGGGTAGGCTGGTATATAAAAGAGGGTGACAACGTGGCGGGAGATTAATGTAATGTGTGTGTAGATAGTGAGTAATTGAACTGCAGTCAGAAGTATTATTGACGTTCGTTTATATAGCGTTTGTTTTAGCGCGATTGTTGAAAATAAGTGTATCGTAAAGTTGTATTCTCCTTACTTAATAAAACTGGTTTATTCTTTCCTTTGTGTCGCTAAAGTTTCGTCGGAACGAAGTTACGGAAAGTTAATTAACAAACGGAGACGTAACAATATGATATACACTGTGCGAGGATCAGGGTGACTTTGTAGGAAGAGGTAGCGGCCTAATTATTGGCGGTAGGGATGCTCTCTATTACATTCGATGACGAGGAACCCACTTTGAGACTAATAATGGCTGGAGACGGCTTGAATGGGTAATGAAGAAAAACTTTAATATAAGTTTAACATAACAGTAAATGTACAACGTTTCAACAAGGTTTTATCATCATCATCTCTATTACATGCTTAACACCTAACTCTTAATGTCCTTCCACAGTGTTTTACGTGATTAATTAATAGACGACCACTGGCCGCAGAAGTATCTTATGGGCGGAAGTTGAAAGGTCACGGGTCAAAGTAGCAAGTGGGTATAACCCAGAAACGACTCTTCATTCTAGCCTTATGGTGGCTATTAGAGTAGAAACTTCAGCTGAGTTTATTTATTATTGCAATAGTGGAGGTCATTTTCCTTCATTGCATTCCTCCACAGAGAGCGCTAGCGTAGTTAACGATAACTTACGTGAAAGATAATAAATGTTCAATAACAGCAAGGGTGTAAAGAGGGTTGTTACCCCCCCCCCCCCATTAACATGATCCTCGTTTCAAACTATCATCTCACAAAATGAGAGAAGTCTAAAAGTAGTTAGATAAGGGACAAACAGACTCACATATTTTTGTGCTTTATATATATAGAGATGTATTTATAACTTAGGTATTATTAACTTTACATCTTTTATGTTTCTATAGCAGATAAAAGTAATAATAACCATGATTTTGCCATAATGAATGACATTTGTCACGTTTGAAATAATTTTGATGAATCGAATATTCATAACGGGCTAATTGTTATAGACATAAATAGGCGTCCGCAGGGGTAGGTATTTGCCCAAACTCCTGGAAAAATGTCAACATAGTGAATAACGATTTTTTGTGTTACAAGCTTACTACTGAGCCACTGGGGCAGAAAATGCTAAGCACTGGCACACGGAGCCCGTGCTCCGAATCTCCAGTTGGTGTCTTGAAAAATCAGAATAGAAAACCATGATCGATATCATACTGAAACGCAAAAAAAAGAAAAACACACTAAAAACTGGTTACTCGGTTTTATAAATTATTTGAAATGCCTGTGCAACTGTAAGTGAAGCTATCTATGAATTAACTGAACATTTGCGCAAAAAAAACAAAAAAACTTTGAGAGACATAATGGACTCTTTTAAAAATACAGCACCTTATCAATTTATACAAGTTTCAAAACGAATCATTTGGTGGAATGACAAGAAACAAAATTGTTATACTATTGATGAGCATCATATCTAGGTTAGGTATAGGTCTGGTCATATACAATTTGAATACATTAGAATCCGAGACACTCTAATACAATATTTGTTATGCAATGAATTTTATTACAATTACGGACCAGTTGTAAACATATTTGTGCGAGTAAATGTAAATAATTGTTAACCGATGATGACAAACTTCTTTTTTTTTTTTTTAAATTCTGCCTCTGAAATCGCATAATTCTGTTACATTTCTTTCTTCGCCGTTTGTTGTAATGGCAGCTATATTTAGGTAATGGTGTTACATCACAATATAATGATGGAGGTTGTCTATTCTAACATTAGCTTGAGTAGCAAGATTAGATACGTTAATTGCAAGTAGTTATAGAATTGTATATCTGACAGTTTTAAACGCTCCGTCTTACAAGTACTATTTACTGGAATTTAAATGACCTCTAGAATACATAAATATGATTCTCAGGTGATTGCAGGCGCAATATTTTTTCCTTCTGCATTTAGTAACAAAAATGTTGTTGTTTAAAGTAAATACTGATCGGCGTACGACTAAGATTTTTCCATTGTTTAATGAAATGAGCAGTTTTTCAGGTGTCCTTGGTAAACAGTTACATAAAGCTTAACATGTGCAAAACTAGTGGTTTCCAGGTGACTTAAAAAAACATTCCTTTCGAGATCTAGTTATGTGGCTTTATGGGATATTCCCCTTATGATACTCCAAATTTTTTAAATCAATACTTTTATGATAACACCATTTTGTGGCAAATGGAAAATATAGTTATGGTAACAAAGCTGACAAAATACATCCGCTAATTATATAAAAAAAAAGTACTGGACAAAAATTACTATTGTGATACAATATTGTTCCCATTAACACATAATGAACTATAATGTCAAAGTGGATTGTTATCACTATTTTCTTGTGAATTTTGAAAGTCAGCAATGCAAAAGTATGTGTGTTACTAATGTATAATTCCTTTGAAGTTACAATACTTAAAAGTATTGAAAAAGATAGGTGGCAGATATCAGAATTTTATGTTGGTTTTCTTCTATACAGGTACTGAAGGTTATAGTCCAATACAAAGATCTATATAACAAATTTCATTCATGTATTCTTCTATAATACCAAGTTACTGCGAGTCAAGTTCATAAACATCACAACATTGGCTTAAAAATAAACAACTTCAATAAATTTGTGTTAAAGTACACCTTTGCTACATTAAAAAAAATCAGGTTTACAAAAAAGAATTTTTGAATGATCATCTATTAAGATCAAACCATATACATTTGTTTTTATCAAGAAAACTACAACTACAAGTTCATAGGGTGCTAATATTTTTCAACCTTTATAACCAAATGATCCCTGATAATGTTCTAAAGCCCTTTTGCTACTTTAAAAAGCAACTTTTAATTTTGGTTTCTCTTTTAATTAATATGTAAGACTTAAGTTTGTTGTTTACCCTTGGGGCAACGATATCAACTGGCATTTAATTTTAAATAGGTCTTTATCTATCCATAGTTAGTATTTCAATTCTGTAATAATTCCCAAGACTGAAGCCAAATTCTGGTACTTTTTCTTGTATGCTGAATTCTATTCTTACACGTTTTTAAGTGTTGATTCTTAATGAACTCTTTACATACTTTCAGTATCTAGCTAAATTTGAACACAACACTACTAGCAGGATATGAACCTCCTCTTCACTGGAAATGAGAAAGCAGTAAACATAGGTCTTCATTGACATTCAGAAAGAAAGACTGCTGGAAAACAAAATACTGTATGGTGTAGTAAGGAATGGCAAAAAGATAAGGAATCGTTACGAAAATATGCAACCAAAAGTCCACTGGTAACATCAATAAAACAATTATCCTCTATCTCATCTCAATCGAGGCAGCTAATCTTCAGACGAGGGTGCAGCGCCCATCAGTGTAACCACTAGGATTGTGACTCAATACTCAACTCAAGTCTGAGTCTAAAAGGCACTAACCTAATTAGTTTAAGCTTTGTTTTTACACTTTAATTACATACTTTTGCATAATCATTTCTTCTAATTAACAAATTAAATAATTATATTTTTGACTGCCTAATTAATTTTTTTTTTTGTTGCATGAATTTTTTCTTTCTTTTGGGTACATTTATTCTCTTGTACTAAAGTTCAAAACATGTTGATACAAACTCAGTAGCAATTATAGTGTAGGCTCATTTTTAACTTGAAAAGTACACTGAAGAAATCCAACATAAGACTGACACATTATTTGTAAGCTACTATCATTCTATTTTATCAGGACTAATACATAGTCTTTAACAAAGTACATTCAATGTTTTTTAAATGCTAAATTTAGTACACTTCTTTATTTCAGGTATTATCTAAGAAGGTTTTTTTTATTGCTCTTTCCAAGTAAAATTTCTTCAAAACTCCTCAAATTTCTCCAATCCTGTTCAGTGGTTATTTTAATACCTTAAAAAATAAATTATATTACATAAAAAAAACTTTATTAAATACAAAGAAAATTTACTAATGCTGAAAATAATATCTTTGTATCATTTATACTAATTATCTTTTGATTTCTGTAGTTGAATACTTCACACAAAGCTACTGAAGGGCTACCTGGGCTCGTCATTCCTAATTTTAATGTGATAGACTGGAAGGAGAACAGCTAGTCAACACCATCTACCACCAATTAATGCACTAGTCTAGTTAAACAGTGGGATTTTACAGTCACACCTACAGCCTCAAAGTGCAAGCACAATATTTTTAGGTGGTAACAAAGTGCAAACCACAGAATATATAATTGAAAGAAAACAAAAAAGTGAAAAATCACCAGTTGCAATATTTTGTTTCTATCTAACTTGTTTCTTTAACTTTCTAAATTAAAAGCCAGATTGTAAAGTAATTATCTCCTATTTTTTAGCAACATCTAACCCCCCCCCTCATACACATAAAAGAACAACAACAAGTTTCACATTTTTCAAATAAAAGCATACAATTCTTTTTTCTTTAAATGAGACATTATGAAAATGTGGTCATTAAGACAATTCACAATGAATGCTGCCTATATGAACAATTTTATATAGACAGTTATGGAATGAAAAAATTTTAAAAACATTACTCTCAAAACTAATTCTTTATATATAATGATAGGTACTGATATTTTCACCAGAGCACAGCACAATTGTATGTTCTATACTAACTTTTAAAAGACACAAAAACAATATTGTCCATTTATTTGCCCTTAAATACTTGTGACCAATGTAGAAAAACAAAAGAAAAATGGCCAATGAAATAACAGTAGAAAGGTACTAGTATGAAAAAATATCTTAAAAATTGTTATAACCTAACACCGTACAAAGAAACATAGAAGTCTAATTAGTTCTCGTACATGAAAAATTATGTAAAAAAACTGAACATTACTAGAGAATTTATTAAACCTTATTATGACTTGTCTACTAAATACAAAATTTCATGTAGTTTTTTTTTTTTTTATTGTACACAGAAAGACTACACAACATTTACACTATTTTACTATAACAGTACAACTGTCAGTTTTCTTACAAACATACAAGTAATGGTGCATAATATGTATGTACAGTAAAAAAACAACAAAAAACTTTCAACAACGATTTACTTAGTGGTTAAAACAGCAATGCATTTCAGATAATATAACCAAATACTCTTGCAAGAGAGATATAAATAATAATCTTATGATTGTTTTGCTACTTTTTCAGCATCATCTTCATGATTGGCACCTGTGTGCCACGTCAATCGTTCCTCATAGAATTTAATAACCACCTGAGGACATTTGACATTTGCTTGTTTTGCTGGTACCAGGTCAGCTTCATCACTGCCTTTCCTACAACACAAACAGAGATAAATACCTTTGAGTATTCACATTTCAGTAATTTCTATCGGATGAAAAGATAGACATAATTTTAAACTATTGAAATGCCAGCTTATGAGACCAGCATTTAAAAGTTTAATGACATAAAAGTGGAAACTAAGACTTAGCAAAATGACCAGTTTAAACAAAAAATTAACTGCACGAGTCCTGGAGATATGCTCCACTAATGTTTATTTACCATGTAAAAAAGAATAATAATAACAATGCATTTTAAGATTATTAACTTAACTTATTGTTATAATTTGATAAAATAAACTTGTTTGCAAAAGATATAATGAATAACGTTTTTACAAACAATACAGAACTCTTCAGCATAACAACAGCAACTTAGTTCAGTGGTAGCCAAGCTGGGGGATTAGGAAATTTTTTTATATACAATATGATCTAAATTCAATAATTGAAAAGCTAAATGATTAAATAAAAACCTCGGAACAGCTAAAACTTTATGCAAAAAACACAGTTACAACAATCAAAAGTGATGCATAGCTTACATCTTATCTTCCAATGATTAAATCACAACAGAGACACTGGGAAAATGCATCTATGGTCACAATGACTGTAGTATGTATAAAAGACACTATATATTTATTTGTTACACATACACACACATATATATATATATATGATTTGTACAAGATCTGGTGCTTAAAACATTACAATCTAAACACTGCCACATAAAACACTTCTTTTGAAAATTTTCCTGAATATTCATTACCAATATTTAACTTTTAAAATCTTTATTTAAAGAATAATTGGCTTTTTTTTTACAACACAAGCCCCGCAGCATAATAAAATCTCATAATGTTGAGTATTTCCTCAAGGATAAGTCAATTATTTTCTGGAATGGTATGTTAATAATAAAGAATATGGAATAGCTTCTTACAGAAATGAGGTTCTGTAAACAAATTATGATACCATAACTATGTTGAATACTTATCTATAATATAATGTTATTGTTAGGGCCACACTGCTGCACTCAACACAGTAAGGATGGCTTTACTGTTTGGTTGGATGTACGGATTTCACGTGTTATATAGAATTGAGTACAGTAAGTTAAAATGATTTGAAATATGTGAACCAACAAGTCACATGCAGTGCTATTACTATCATGGTTTATTTATATGTTTAAATTGAGGTACATTAAATAAACACTGGTTATTTCAAGATAAAACATGTGAACATCATATTAAAAATAAAAGTATCCGTAATACATTTCTGCAACTATTAACCTTCTTCACACTGACCAATATACAATGCAGCTTTGACACAGAAGGTAATTATAGTCAATGCAAAGTAAAAATTTCATTTTATTACAGATCAAGAGTTAAACATTAACATAGGCACACCTAATCACTCAACACCAGCAAAAAAATATATATACCATAAAACACACCTACACATTGCAATTAGATTTTGACTACAAGTTAACGATTGATTTATGAATATTTGAATCTTTTTTTTTTTAATGAATCAATTTTCTTTCACTTTAAAATGCACTTATTGATGTCTTACCATCTGTGTATGGATGGGAGTCACAGTGTACATGGCCAACCTTATACAAGGTGCCATTCAACGTGCAGGGTGTGAAATTAGCACCGTACCATTGGAATTTGGTGGGAGATCTGACAAAAACTGTCCAGAAAGCTGAATTCTCTTAGAATTAAGTTGACAATGATGACACAGGGAAGCTGTACTGCAAAGTCAGCAGTATGCCAGACTATGCAGACAAAAAAAATCACCTTTCTTCAGTGGGACTGATTCTAATATGAAGACTTCTGCTTTCTGCAATCATGCTAAATCAAAGCGCCATGTGAAATGCCAAGGGATACAGGATGCAGCAAAGGCAAAACCAGGCTCAATTAAGGCCAAAAAAGGCTTTTGACTCGATAACAGATGCAGAGAAAGGAAGGATTCTTAGGCTAATTAGCTCAACTCATGCGCTTGCACTATGTAATTGTCCTTTTAATGACTTTGTATAGCTAATGGAACTCCAAACTAAAAATGGTGTAGATATTGGCACAACTTACATCAGTGACCATCAATGTTCTGTTTTCACTAAGTTCATTGCAGAGACTACAAAGACTGAAGTGATTGAATGGCTCAATGGTGCACACTTTTATAGCACCATGTGTGATGGTTCTAGAAATACTGCCATGATGGAAGTAGAACTATTTTACATCCATGTTGCAAAATAAGGATGATTAGGGTATATCTTGTTGCCTGCAAGGTTGTAGACTGTCCAAATGCTGCAAGTATTCTGACAGTAATGTTAGAAGTGCTTAAAGAACTGAACATTGCAGAGGAACATTTTTACCAACATGTTGTTGGTTTTGCTGCAGATGGGGATGCAATCAACCTTGGAGCCTGGGCAGGCATTGCAATGGAAAGCAAGTTGGATCATCCCAGTACATTGCATAGTTCAGAGAGTAGAATTGGCTATCACAGATGTAGCCAAAGAATTGAAGCACCAAAAAGTTTTAGAACAGTTCCTTTTGAACATTTACTTGTACTATCACAATTCATTAGTAGCAAGGGCTGGGCTGATCCAATCAAGAAGGGTGGAAAACACTGAGAAAAGGCTCCCTACACAAGTAGGAGGCACACATTGGGTGCAACATACAAATATAGCAATAGAAAATCTACTCAATGTATACTCAGCACTGATTGCACATTTGAATGCTGTCTCCAATAATCAGAGTGCATTTGTTGCCTCCAAATGTAAAGAAAGAAGGTTCTCTATCTTCCTGTAATGTTAGACATCACATCATCCTGGATAGAATTTTCAGAGACCTTAAATGCAACTCTAGAAATGTTTCAAAGATATAGGACATGCGATGGACCAGCCCTTTGTGGCGTACTCAAAGAGAGCAAGCAAGAGGACTCACTTTCTTACACTCATTGATCTTGTACTCAGCCTGCAAGCACATAGTGCTGAAGTAGAGCATGAATTGAGGTTATAAAAACTAGTGCATACAAATTTGTGGAATGGGCTTCAACCAGAGACTGTATCAGACTTTACGAGGATAAGGTTACATACAACAAGCGTAAAAGAGTTTGATCCTGAACCACCCTTCCACTGATGGAGATCAGCTGGTACCAGATCAAAGCAGCCTTCAACAGCTCCATATGGACCACAAAAGACAGATGTAACTTTGAAAATTGAGCACCAACTGCTCTAGAAGAGGAGTGTGACTTAGATGATACAGAGAGTGAGACTGATGACAAAACAGCTGAAAGCAAGGTAGATGATGATATGACAGAAGCTCATTGTGAAGAAGCCACTCTCAAATAATTTTAATTATGATGACTGTTACCTTTTGATAATTAAAACTGATAATTATTTGAGTTATTTGATTTCTTTGTTAATTCTATGAATAATTTATAAGTCACACAGTTATGTGCTTCTCACAAAGTGAAACTGAGAAAGCACAAACTGAGGAAGCCAATTTCAGATAATTTTCATTATTATGACTGTTAACTTTGGATAATTAATTTTGATAATCCTTTGAATTTATTGTTTTATAGAACATAAATTAAGTTTTGTGTGATCAATAAGTGATTAGTTTGTTAAATTATATAGTTAATTTAAAACACAATACGCTTCTTATAAACAAATTAAAACATGAATTATCATAGAAAAAGTGGGGGGGTCCAGTGAAAAACCCTTGTGGTCCAGAAAATATTTTTTTCTGCCTGATTTAGGTCTTTTTATGAATTTTATGGGGTCAAAAGTTTTAAATAACCCAAAAATGTATATTTTTGGCTCTTGTGTGATCAATATTTATAGCAATCAAGATGAAAATTGGTGAAAATATAAATTTTCATGCATCCAACCATCTAAGATACAAAAAAGTTGAACTTGCCCATTCTGAGTCTTTTTAGGAGGGGGAGTCAGAGCTCACAAAAAAAGCATAATTTTAGGGTTTTTGGTCAATTACTTGGCAATATTTTTGACCAATTTAAGATAGACTTGGTACAAATACACTTTTCTACAGCCCCCCCCCCTCCCACGGTAATGCAAGAAGTCACAGAAAAGCATAATTTTAGGGTTTGTTTTGACAATTACTCTGCTATAATTCAGCAAATTTACACAGGATTTGGTAAAAACATACTTTTTACAGGTGCCATACATATACATACAAAAATGTGGGACATGCCTATTTTTGGTCATTTTAAGGGGATCAAATGGTTAAATAAACCCATAATGTTATGGGTTTTGGTCAATTACTTAGCCACATTTCAGGCAATTTACATGGAAATAAGTACAAAGACACTGCAGGTCCCAAACAGAAATATAGAACATTTTGGAATTTTTGTCTTTTGCTCAATTTTTCAGTAAGGAAAGCACAATTTAGGGTTTTTGTGAACTATTCATGTGTACGTCAACCAACTTATATGGGATTTGGTACAAAGATAACTTATTGCAGATCACAAGCAGTAATATAGACAGTTTTCAATTTTTATGTGTTTTTCATGATTTTTTCTGGTGTCAAAATTGCCTAAGTTGGAATTGTGTAGTGAAGACATGTTGCATTTGCCAACTAATGTTGGCGTCTAATTTCTTTACTATGCTCTCTACATAGATCTAACGAACCTTCTTTAGATAGTTGCTCTAAAAAAAACTACATATGAAAAAGGAAATAACAGTATGTTGTGGCAATAGAATGAAAGCAATACACTTATTTTTAATGTATTGATAGTATAATAAGGTTATTTGAAAATCAGATTTTACAGTTAAAAAATTAGTTACATTACTGACAAGATATTTTAAGAAAATATCCACTGGAGTTTTATAAAATGGTCAATTAAAACAACCTAATTTGAGGTTAATGTTACAAGTTCAGGGTGTAAATTAATGGTTAGTCTTCTGTGACTGGGCATATTTTTTTATACTAATGCTTATTCGTACTGAATTAACAACTATTAATTTTGCTAAATGGAAAATACCTATTTTAATATAGTACTATAAGCCTGTGTAAATACATGAAGACATTGCACAAATAAAGTTGAACCTGTAGCTTTGATTTTTAACAAAAAATGCATTTTATACCTTGACCTGTGTGCAAAATTATTATATTAAAACTCAAGGCTAGTTGCATGATAGATAAGTTTTAAATCAGTCTTCAGAGAGAAACATTCCTTAATTTATTTTTAGTCAGTTCTTCACATTCCAAAATTAAGCTATAGACTAGTAAGAAAATGGCAAAAAAAAACAACAACAAAAAAAGGTTGTGCATTCTTTCAAGAAAAATAATGCTATTTTTTATATTTTGAGAGTGTAGATCATTAAACCTCTATTATATGGCAAACTCATTTCAGAAAGGCACTACATAAATTAAAAGAATTTTTATTTATTTAGAACTGATACCTAGAGAAAGAGTGCAGGTAATCAGCTACACCTACTATCTACACAGCTAATTTTAACCAAACAGCATAGATGCTTGTCACTTTTATAAATAAAGAGGATATTCGTATCATATTTTGGGCCGTGTATACAACTCTTCTAGCCTATAACTTAAACATTAAAATACCACACACTTTGTACATGATTGCTACACTGTACACCATCTACTTTTACCAAATTAGAATTGTCTTATAATTTTCTTAGCTCTGATTACAATTTTTAATCATGAGCTCAACAATAAATATGTAAAATTTTATTCTTAAAAAACTTATACATATAACTGGTTTCTATTCGAATCCTAAGTAGTTTGTAGACCAATTTTTCAGGTCCTCTTTTATAATTTCATTTCATTCATGGATTATCTACTACAATTAATAAATTATTTGATAGGGATTCAAATAAAGTCATTAAAAGTTAACCCAAGAGATACACTTTGATGACAAGTTAACTCACCACTTGATAAGAAACATAAGCTCCCCACTTGAATCAGTGGCACCAATGATTCTGTCTGGCTCTAAGCCTCTGTCAAATCCCTTAGGCTTATTATCATCCTATGAAATTGATATACACTTAAATTACAGCAGTTCTAACAAAGCAAGAAAACTGCTTTTTTTCTTCTTCTTTTTTTCAAGATGAAAATTTAGAATTTTTTTTAACAAGAGAAATTACATTTTAATGAACAAACATCCTTCGTGAATTTTACTACGTGAACTGTAGAAATTCCTAACATATATGAAGCTCGCGAACAAACGTTCAGTGAGAATACATTACACGAAACTAATGTACACAAAAAACATACATTTACAACAAATTTCAATTTAATTGTACTTACATATTTGAAACACTAAAGTGTGTAGATATATACAAGGAGATTCAAAGAAGAAAATAAAGCATAAATATTGCTAAATAATAACACCTGCATTTATTAATACTTTGAATAAAAACAGACAAAAAAGAAACTTACATGCTTCATACATTACACCTAAAGGAGATGATGTTGTCTACACAAGCATTTAACAGATACACAAGATTCTTTATGGGTTGTAAGTGAAGCTTGGAGATATTGTACTCAGAACCTTAATGTATTGACTTCAAATGACATTACAAAAAACAAAGACAATAAACCAGTCCAAGACCAGGATTTAATATGTCTTCAAAAACGTTTAGATACTTCTATTTCTTGAATTAATTTTCACTTTATGGTCAAAGATGTATTGTTAACAGTGAAGGTACTCAACTGATGAAACAATGCATTATAATATTTATACGTATATATTTACAAAAAATATATATTTAATTAACTACACTGATGGCCAGGTTCACTTTCAGCTTTGTTCTAAGTGTGGAGATAACCCTGATTGGAAGTTATTATCATCATTAATACACTCTTCTATAACTTGTAAGTAGTACCTACTTAGTGATCTTTAAATTACCCACCACTAACTTTTCAATAAAAAATATTTCTCTGAAATAGTAGGCAGGAATGTGTGTGTGTGTGTATGCATATCTAATATATATATATAAATCAATAATTATGTCACACAAACAACTATAAATATGGGGTGTTACAACTGAAGTATCATAGAAAGTATTGATAAATATGCTACATCTGATGTCCAACTCAATACCAGTATTTATTGGTGCTTATCTTTCAGATGCATCCCTCTACAAACTCCTGTATTCCCCCATGGATTTTATTAACCTGAAATATTAACATCCTCTGAAAATGTATCAGCATTGTACAGTTTCACATGCTGAACTTTGCATGTACAAGTTTTAGTGCTAATCTAAAAATACTTTTCTTTTGAGAATTTGATGGATATATACGACTTTTTACGTTAATGCGAGTGTTAAACTTAGTTATTTTTAGAAGTGATTATTTATCACAGGTTTTTTTACATAACAGTGTATGAATCATATGTTGCATAGTTCAAATGTTGTGAACTGGTGCTTGTTGTATTATTGCATCATGTTACTAGAGCCTTCCAAATTTTTCTCGTTGTGTTGATCGAGTATTATTACATGATAATATCTGGTAGCATGTAGAAAGTTATAGGTCTCTGTCAGTCTATAAATATGTGTATAAAATGTAATTCAAATTAGTTTTTAAAAAGTTAGATAAATAGCTAGATCAAGACTGCATAATTGAGAGTTTAGCCATAAAAGAGTGTATAGAGGCAAGTTTTAACGAGAAAATTAACTTTAGTAAAATGTGAATCACAATAAAATTATCTTCCTTACATCAGTTTTCCTCTTCTTCTGGCTTGAATTATCTGAATCATTTTCATCCATTTTCCTTTTTTTGTCATCACTTTGTTCTTTGTCTTTATTTTTCCTAGAGTTCTCAAATTCTGCTATAAGGTCTGGACAGTCAAGATGTTCCTGTGGTTCCCAAGTATTTTCAGAACTGTTATATAAATTAGTAAACATTTGTTTAACACACAATTATTTAGTTTAAAAAGTAAAACTCAAGAGCAGCTAATACACTAAATGTAGTTGCTTAGTCTCTAATTTTAACAAAATCAAAGCAATATAATAAATACTCAATTAAAACACCCAGGCTGAGGTAACCAATGATCATTAATAACGTATGTATGTATCCTTTTTTCTCTTTTCTTTATTTTGTAATTTCTAGTTGGCAGGGTGTTGCCTTTTATTATAAGAATTACCGTATTTGATGGCATATAGGACGCATGGGTATATAAGACGCACCCCCATTTCAGCAGGTCAGATTCAGGAAAAAAAGTTTTTAGTGTATTTAAGCATATATTGGTGAAAGTAATCTAACAGCACATTACACAAGCAGAAAACACTTGAACATAAACTAAAACACAGTAAGAAAATGGGGATACACTTTAATATTTACACTCTTATTTCGTAGTTGGAATGCTGTACTGATTGTATGCTAGGATAGTGAGCGTTAGGAAGAAGATTAGCCTGCGGAAGGTCTCAACTTCGCATATTAGACGCAGGGCGATTTTTTGAGCCAAAATTTTGGGAAATAAGTGCGTCCTATATGCCGTCAAATACGGTAATCTTATGCAGTATGGAACTCCTCCAATTATATCTTCAACTGCCACAAGCGAATCAAAGTTTGAAAAAAAAAAGGTGTATCATCTCTGCAACAAATGAAATAGTTAATCACGAGGACTTAATGGTTTCAAGCTCAGAAGATTCTGATGTTGCTAATACTGAACTTTCAACAATTAAATCCCAAAATAAATAAACAAATGAGGGCACTGCTTCCAACAGTAGTGAGAGAAGCTGACAGGTACTGTATTTCGGATAGAGCTGCTGCAGCCCTTACTTCAGCTATTTTGGAAGATATGGGCAGTATTCAAGAAAATGACAATGTTAACATTGTCTATAAAAACAAGATATGATGAGAATGAGAAAAATACCTAGAAATATTATTAACTTCTGATGAATCAAATTGTATTAAATCTATCTGCTCTGATGATTGAAAAGATACAACTAAAATTGTCATTAAAAATGGGCAAAAACATTATAAACGTGTAGTCATGGAACAGCACATAACTTTGGTTAGTGAACCTGAATCAATTTTCATGGATCACATTTCTCCTTCCGGAACATCAGAAGGAATAAAAAATTCTATCATTCAGTGGTTTGAAGATAACAAAATTTCATCTGATCATTTAGTCCCTGTAGGCTGTGACGGCACATTCGTCAATACTGGAAAAAAGCTGGAGTTATGCGGCTTCTCGATTTGCACTTTGGAAGACCTGTTCATTGGTTAATTTGTTTGTTACATGCAAATGAGTTACCCCTGCGTCAATTAATTACACATCTTTGTAACAAGTAATTGAAAGGCATGTTAAAATAGTAACAGAAGCTTCAGCAACTGTTTGTGGCTATCGCAGAAGAAAGGGATTCAATAAAGCAAAACTTCAATCTTGCAAAATCATGAAAAAATTTAATACTAAGAAACAACAGAAAATCCAGTAATTCTATTGCCCAGTGGAAGGATGGTCGGGTGGAACTCAACATGTAACTACCTCCTCATGG
>NW_013667169.1:41210-42559 GCF_000517525.1 Limulus polyphemus
CTTTCATATACAAAATATCAATTTTTTGTTATTAAGTCTTAAGATTTGTAAAGCAATAATTTTTGCATGCCTTTTTTTCTTTTCATATGTTGCCTATCCAACATGCAAAGTAATTTTCATTTTAAGATTAAAAATATTTTTGTGCATCAGAAAATCTTCAAATTTCACATGTGAAATCTTTATGATGTCCAGATAGTTGTCAAACATTTTTAAGAAAAAACTTTATATTTTATCTGTTATTTTAAGTAATGATTCACTGTACAGGTTCAGTAGATTTGAACGATCTAGCAACCACCATAAAAAATTAGGAAATAAATATAAATTATGACTCTTTCATTCTAGAATGAACACAAATTATAACACAAAAACATAAATGTTCAGCCGAAATACCTTGAATATCATAACATTATACATTTATATATATTTATTATTTCTTATTATATTGACCTTTCAGCCATGCCTGGCTAACAATACAGAAGTTACAATGATGCAGCACACATGCACTCACGTTACCATATCCAATAATATAAAACTCACCGTTAGTCTTTAAAAAGTGACCTGTCTTAGCTATGTTTTTGTGGACTAGTATTTTGTAAAATACAGTCACATTTCAATTATTTTACATTATATATGTATATAGATTATTGCTATTTAGAAATAAGTTCTTAAGCATTTTTTTTCTTAAAACATAGAACAGTAAATAAAGAAGTAAAGCAAACAATTATCTCTTCTAGTTACCACTTTTGTACTAGGTTGCTACTTGACATAGGTTGCTAAGCTTTTAAACATTTGCACGTGGAGGATATGAAAATTTTTTCTAGGTTTTATATATACAGTTGATTTACCAAAACAATCATAAATTACTATATCAATACCACAGAATTCCACTAATTTATCAAGCTTAGTAACTAAGCTGTATTTCTGTCTAAAACAAAATATAAGATTTTGAGCAGACTAAAAGACACAACCTACCCCATGAAATCTTTGTTTGAAAGAAAGATGACATCCAAAGATGTTAAAATGACTGAGAAAGCCACTAGGGGAACATTCTGAGCTTCCAATTTGTTATCAATGTCATATATAGAAGTGTATATAAGTGAGTGTTTCCAAAAATGGAAAGAGGTGGGTGGGGTGCCACTGTGCTTGATTTATTACATGAGCAATATCATAGTAAATTGAAAAGATAAGAGGCTCTTATTTTATATTCTAGCTTGTTAATATTGATAATTTGAGTTACTATTTCATATGAAACTATAGACTTAGCATTTTGACGTCACAAACATCTAATTTGAACCAGTGCTGCATTCAACATACCATATGACACAAAAAAAATCGATGTTTAACTGTAC
>NW_013667169.1:42569-45323 GCF_000517525.1 Limulus polyphemus
CGTAACTTTGAATCAGCTGTGTTCCAAGAATGCTGCAAGTTGTTTGGCATCCGAAAGACCAGGACAACGCCACTTCACATGACCACTGTTACACAACGTTTCTAGAACTATCATGTACTTTGGCGAATGTTCAAGTTCTTACTAGAAATAGGGTACGCTGGTATATATAAGAGGGGAAAACGTGACGCGGGAGGAGAGGTAATGTGTGTATAGATAGTGAGTAATTGAACACGGTATTGTTGAAGTTAACGTTCGTTCGTTACAGTGTTGTTATAGCGCGAGTATTGAGATTAAGTGTATCGCAGAGTTATATTCGGAAAGAATAAACCAGTTTTATTAAGTAAAGACTTGTGTTGTTAAAGTTTTGTTGGAACGAAGTTACGGAAAAATCAATTAACAAACGAAGACATAACAATATGAAACTATAGACTTAGCATTTTGACATCACAAACATCTAATTTGAACCAGTGCTGCATTCAACATACCATATGACACAAAAAAAAATCGATGTTTACCTGTACTTTTTTTAATATTTACTTTTAAATTAAGAAATTGAGTAAGGTATAATACTAAAATTATAATCTATTTGATACCAAACTTACTGATATAAATTCATGAAATAGTAGTTCAATAAAATTTTTAATGCAAGTCAACAAATGCGATGACATGGCTTTTCCCCTATAAACCGTCTGGAAAGGGTTAATATATTAACAAGATGTTTATTATAGTAAAAAAAAACATATAGGGAGAAAAAAATATTGGTAAATCACATTCAAAAGAATTGATCATGGGTATAGGCTAGAAGAGGAAACTTCAAAGTTAAGCAGATTTGGGAAAGACCATATGTTGTGCTGAGAAAAATGAATGATGTGATTTAAATAATTCAGATCAAAGCCAAAGGTCATTAACCATGATTGTCTTTAGACACAAGTTAGGGAAAAAATAGCCAATTAGATAATTCCAGAGAAGAATTTTTAATTTGAAAGTCAACCTGCAGAGGATCCCAGGGTTCCAGTTGAAACCACTTGCAGATAATAAGATAGAGTCAACAGTGGATTTACTCGATTACCTACCTAGGAAGAAGTTCCCCAGTGACACAAGAAGTGATAAGAGACAAGAGGTAAAGCCATCTGTATACAATGGGCCTCAGACAAGAAAAGCATCAAAAATTCTTGGTGAATGGACAATCTAGTGTAGTGTTTTATTTTTGTATTAGGACTGTTTAATGGACTTCAGAATCCAGGAAGGTGGCAGTGCTGTAAGCCATATTTTCAACGTCTTAATTTAGATATTCGCTAGAGGGAATTGCAAATCATGGGAAAGACGATATAATAGAAAACCTTCCACTACTAGCTGGATTGGTAAACTAGTTATAAATATGAACAATGAAGTAGAAGTTAGTTCAGTGATTGAGAATTTAGCGTGTGAATGATCAAGTAGTTGATAACTGGGAGATATTTAAATAAAGTTAATCAGTAAGAATTAGTGCTTCTTTAATCTAATAAGTAAATTAGTCAGTATTTATTATCAATCAAAGAAATTTCTGCTAAATATTATTAGCAAATTAGACCCACAGTAGTTTATGTAGTAGATGCTAAAGAATAAATAAATCAATTTGTTATTGTTACATACACTGGCTCTTCAATTTTTTTTTTTACCAAATAATCCAAAAAGATCCAACCAATGATAGAACACAGTGCAACATAATTTTTTATTATTATTCCAACTATACAAGTAATTGAAATATTGCCATTATGTTTGTTGGCTATTAAGCATAAAGCTGTACAATGGACTATTTGTGCTCTGTCCACTGCAGGTATCAAAACCCAAATTTGAGCATTATAAATTTATTTCATCATTGTTCAAAGTATGTCCAGCTTTGGGCCAGCATGGCCTGGTGATTAATGGGATTGTCTCATGATTCCAGGGTCTCAGGTTTAATTCCTGTTGCCACCAAACTTGCTCACTCTTTCAACTATGGGTGTGTCATATTTTTGTTTTTGAGTTATAGCAAAGCTACTACGTCTATCTGCTACTGTCCACAGTTTTGAATTGCTGACAGCACCCACTACCACCTCTTGGGTTTGCTTTGAAAGTTTAGTGAATAGGATGGCCTATATGGACTAACAGTTTCCTTGTTATCCTTAAATTTTATGTCATTACTTTAGTGTTAAATAAGGTGTAAATACAATGTTTTTTATTTATTCTTATGTTTCTTACTAAATGTATTATATAATACGTTTTTACAATGTAATTTATAATTTTCACATGTTTCTTATTTAGTGTTAAATAAACTATAAATTTTCTTTCACTATACTACATATGTGTTATGTAAGACTATGCTTTTTACTTGCCAGAGTTTTTCTTCTGATGGAAGTTCTGATGAGCACTGATAGCTCTGGTATCAGCAACTTTCTGATTAGCAGGTAAACATTGGCAAAACAGTACTTTTTATCCACTTAGTCATGCTAACTTTTTAACTATGTGATAAATTAAAAATGTAAATGTACTAATTAATTTTTAATGAACAATAATAAGATCAATAAGTTGATACTTGCAAATGTTAATGCTACATCAATCATTTTAAGATAACAAAACAAAAACACAACATACAAGTTTACTTCTAAATTGTACTCTATGTTATACAGAATAATAATATAAAAACGTACTCCATGATATTATGCATAAATAGGCTGTGATTGCAATATATATATATATATATATATATATATATATATATATATATATATATAT
>NW_013667169.1:45745-79056 GCF_000517525.1 Limulus polyphemus
TATATATATATATATATAGCCTTCATAAAGTCTTTGGGAAAAAAAAATGTTTTTGCAATAACTCCACTGACCCTGGAAAAAAAAAAGGGTCAGATCTAAAAGCTTTACACCTTTTCTTTTGAAAATGTTCAGAAAAGAATACCAGACGTTTATTGATCAGCAGTATTTACACCTGTTAATCTCATGAGCAAGTTTAATAGTGAGCCCATCCACAAGACGTAACTTTAATTGGAACTAGCTTGAAATTACATCAGACAAAAAGTCCACATGACAACTATTATAATAAATCCCACATTTCTTCCTTTATCAAAACCAAAAATTGAATCTCTGTATAAAAAAACTTATCATTTACTTTGATATTTCACATTGCTTCAAGTACACGTAAAAAAAACAAAAAAAACACGATAACTAAAGCATACATGTGTGTTTCATATCATTTATATGGATTACATGTAAAATAAAAGGGTTTTCAATCAAATATAAAGTAGTAGTTATGGTGACATCATCAATAAATTATACAAGTCAGTACTATTGAAGGTTTGAACCTTCATTGTGTTGTAAACTTTCAAAAGTCAAACTCTTCTCTGCGTTACAGCCCTACAACAAACTAATGTCATTACACCACAAACACCGAGAAAAATTCAATGTTGCTTATTATCATCTGTAATGTCATTTTATAAGCAAGTATTGGATCAGTCTTTTCACACACACCAAGATCGGGAAATATTAAACTAATTCCTGTACTTTAAAAGTTGGTGCACAAGTTCCAAATCGCACAAGAAAAACAAAACTATTAACGAAGGAAGTTCTCTAAACAAACATAACTAGTGAATTTCCATGAAGAATTGCAGTTTCAATCTCATATCTGTAATATACTACTTTATTTGGATTATGTTTACAATAATAACATTTCCTAATTTGAAGTGAAAAAAAAAACAACATCCATTCAAATTTCACTGTTAAAAATGTAGCAATCATTGTAGTTTGACTTTTCCCTAAAACGTCAGGTCTCCAACTAGTTTCATTTTAGGAATTTCGATTATTGTCTTTAATTTGTCTAAATGTTCATAATTATGTCTGGATTACAAATTGACAAAGAAAAAAATTGAACTGCCGTTTGATGATAACTACCTAAAGACTAGAACTCACTGATTTTTTGTCGGCCTACCACTCGTAATTTCGATTACTGCTGTAGCCTCTTAGGTTTCCATAAAACAAACTTTTAATATGTAAATGTACATTTGATTCCCAATAAAATTAAGGCTAATGACATTTTTACCTTTCTTTCTCAATAGATAATAAAATACAAATTGCAATTCAAAGCAGGATTTAAAGAACTTTTATATATAAAAATTCCAAAGACCATTTTCATAGTTAACTAGTAGCTTACAGATTTTTTCTTTCTTTCCAGATATAAAAGAATTATTTTGATTCTCTATAAGTATGAGCTCAGTTATTATAACTTTAGCATTTCTGAACAACTAGTCTTATTCTATTCACTGAGGCTGGGACATATATTTCCCAGTACTCCCACCCCTTCTCACTGTGACTGAGATAAATGTTTCCCATTGTTAACACTGTTTATGCCTTCCTCAGTTGGGTTCAGGTTCATCAAGTTGACTATCATCACTAGATGGAGAGCTAACATCCTCTTATCTCATTGCCTCTTCATCATCATGCATTTGAATACCACTTGACTCACTTTCACTATCTTCTAAGCTATCCAAGTCAAGTGCATCAAGAATATTTACATAGTAATTAAGGTTACTACTTGCCGCTCTGGCGATGTAAGCACAGTCAGTACGCAGTTGTTGTACATTCCGCTTAGGCATCTTGTTGGTTACTGAAGGGCTGAGTGGAAAACATTAAGGGAAACCATATATCAACATTAGGTGGGATGCCAATAAATACTTACCAATTCATTTTACTCAAATTCATTACGTGCAGAGATTCTGAATGACAATGGGAAAAATTTGTCCGAGTTCCAGTGTGATGGGTGGGAGCACAAGCAAGTACATGTCCCAGCCATAGTGAAAAGGTTAATCTCAGAGTAAAATGTTCTAGCTACAGTCCGACTTCCTCAAATAGCAATATACATTTAGGAAAATAAAAAATCTTGTACAGAATTAGTTTGTTATAAATAAGCTGTTCATTTCTTTTTTTAAAGGTAATATAAACACTTACTCTGGGTATCCTTTCCATTTCAGATAATATTCAACTTGACCTTGTTTTACTCTTTTATCGACAACTTTTTCAACGATATACTCTTCTTCAACTTGAGACCCACCTTCCTTTTGCTTCTTCTTTTTACCCATTCTGTTTTTTTAAAAAAAAAATAAAAAAATTCACATACACCAAAATGTCACACAATTTACAAAATAAATGTTGGAGAAATTCCAAATGATTAAAAATTGTTTAACATATTGGAATTTTGGCAATTAAACAATATCCAACATAGATTTAGAAAAGTGATTTTATTCCTGATGGATTTGTGGTATATATATATCTAATCAAAAACAACCTAGGTGTTAAAAAACAAATGCAAGCAAAAAGGATTCAGCATGCAACTTAAATGAATGAAATCAAAATTTGCAGCCAAACTGGTTGCTACACTTATAGCACTGATAAGTTTTACAGCAAATATTCATTAGTTAGCCAGGCTGCAATTTTTGTTCCAACTTGAGCATGATGGTGGCTACCATATGACAAGTTTTCTCAAGATAAATACTTGAGACATTAATCTCTCTGTATTACACAAACAAGTGAAGGATATTTATTAATGTAACATTGTGTTAGGCTTAATTACTTAAATTAGTAATGTTCTCCATGGGTAGTAACAGGATACAACTAACCTTACGAATCACAAGGAGCAAAGGTAACTTGGAACAAGATAAATTTAACAACTTTCTTTACCACATTTTGTGAAAATCTGCACATACTGAGAACAAAGAATAAATACTACTATAAGATAAAAATCAATGTTATATTCATATACCACAGACGTATCCAAGTCTTTGGCTTTTTTTTCTTAGCATTCCAATTCTTGTCGCATCTTTTGATTCTCAGAACACCTTCGATTATGTGCTACATAAAACTAAATTAGCAACTTTACAAATGTTGAAAAGATTGTCTTGGAAGTATAAAGAACACAAATATGACAAATACTAAAAATTACTAAAGATTGACAATCTTCCTAATGGTGGTCTGTTAGTAATGATATGAAAATACTGGAGACACAAAACTGAAGTATTGAGGGTAGTAATTATAAGTTTTGGAAGGTTCACATTTAATGTAGACTTGTTTGGAGAGTTTACTTGTCAAAATAAACACACTGTGGAATGGCTTGCCTTAATAGTATGCCATTATTTTTAAATCATTTATTACTTCTGTTGGATTAGATTATGAATGCAATTAATGTAAATAGCTATAATTTGTTTCTGATGGTTTGGTAGATAATGGGTGACTCTTCTGGCCCAAATGACCTGTCATTTCGTCCTTCCAAACGTTTTGATGCTAAAACCTATTACAAAATAGTTATTTGCATTGTATATTTATAATAATTAATTAAACTAATTTCAATTGTTGACACATGTACCTAAAATCTCTTCAAAAGTTCCTTTTTATACACATAAAAAAGTAACACTTTGGTTATAATAGAAATAATATTAAACTATTTGCACAAAATGGACAATATTGTAAGTAGAAACTTGTTAAGCCTCACCCTTCTGGTAATGCCTAAAACTGTAAACTATTTTACTTGTAAATAATTTTTGTTTTTAATATTTTAAAAATGCTGAAGTATTCCTGTAAGTTAGGGTGATTATACATCACTAGGTGAGCAATGTTGTCCTGTAAAAAAAAATTATCTCCAAATCTCTTTATTATAAAGTCTGCAGCAGAAATACGATGACGATCCTCTGTAGTAATTCTTTCATCATGACTGATAATGACACTAATGCTTTGACAAAATGTATGAATCTTCTTTTAATCAATGAAGATTGAGCTATGAACAAGTAGCTTAGGGGCATAGCCTAGTTTAGCTGTAAAGGTGGGGGGGGGGGGGTGGAGTTAAAAAATTGGTATACTATAATGAACATTTTATATATCATTGGTATTTAGTTGTGAATGCACTAATACATAAAAAAAAACATTCACAAAAATATTATTATTGTTAATGTTACAGATTAAATTATATTCATATACATTTTCTTTGTTATTGTAAATACAATAACATAAAAATAGTGAAATCATAAAGGGTATTTTGTTTCTTATAAAATATACTTTACATCTGCAAGTTATGTTTCACACAAACGTTTGTATTTGTAATGCAAACCATATATCAAATAAACTGTATACATAGGTGCAACTATGTGGAATGCATATAAAAAAACATTGTTGAAGTATGAGCCAACACAAGTTTTTTGACTTAAGAAAATTAATGATTCACAAAGGTTATACCTAGTAATTATTTTTTTGGTCTAAAAAGCAGAACTCTTATCTCCGACAGGGTCTTTTACTAGTTTTAGTTTTAAGTCCCCCCCCCCAAGCTTACGCTTTTGGTATCATCTTATTTTTAATTTTAAACTTTTAAAGCTAAGTTGGAGTGCCGTAGTATAGAAAATGTAATGTTGATACAAATACTACACTATTGGTACTAGTAGTAATAGTTAGACTTAGAAATAGAAGTTAGAGTCTAACTTTAAAATTAAATGTGAAGTTAGACACAAGTAAGATATAATATCCTGAGCACTTTCCAAAAGAATGCCTTTCTTCTTCAGCCTCAGAAGCGTCTCAGTTTGTCCTTAATAAAGAAGGGTCTACATTTCGAAAGCGCTCGGGTTATATGGTTTCTTATTTTCGTCTTTCATTGATTTTTTTTTAATTTTTGTGTTTCGCAATGTCATGAATACTGATATTAAGATAGGCCTAATTGACAACTACCAATGAGCTACGAATACGAGTAAAGCACCTGGCTGGACTAAGCTACAAAAATTTAAAAATTATTAAAAAAATAAGTAATACTAATCTAAATTCAGTGTTTAGTAAAACTAAAACATTATACTCAGCCTTCAATTTTAAGTAATGTTCTTAATGAATCATTACTAATACTATCACAACCATCCGTTTTAACCAATTGCATTCGTAGTAGTAGTAGTGACATTAGTAGATAATATCATAAATGTCAAACATAGTAGCAGGGCCTACCTAAACGATAACCCGTAGAAAGTAGGTGAAGCCAATGGGATTAGGAACACTGCTTATAACCCCTTTACACTAAATGCTGTAATTAACAATGAGGTTCCAACATACATGCACGCAGGCGCACTTTCACCAAAATTAGACTCTCTTTTTTTTCACGAATAAAATAAGTGGGAAAATGTTATATACTTAAAAGACCACTGACTGTTATATTTGTAGTTTTTAATTTATTTTATATACAACTATATATATTTATACAAAAACAAAAAGTATTGAAATTTATTATACTTTAAGTCGATGCGTCATGACTCACGTGACATCCACCATTTTTATTCCTTCTTGCTCTTGTTCAACTGTTTCCCGGTTTATTAACAACGTTTTATTGTAACTGGTGTCATGGTTTCTTCAGATGTAAGTGTTTTTAAATATATTTATGTATACATTGTTCGTTTTTTCATTAATTGGTGTGTCATTAAGTCAATATTATGCTCGATGAAAAGAACTGAGATAATACTGCTGTTAATTTAACAAAAAACAAGTTGTAGCGTAGCGAGTACTAGGCTACTCCATTAGGACTTTGCTGTACTGCGTGTTGTGTGGCGTCGTAAGGAAGAAAGGGCATTAATAGTAATGGCGGTGAAGTGAGGCAATTGTTTAACCGTGTGCATTTTTCATCCGTTGTATGTTTATTTTTTTCCTTTAAAATGAAATTAGTGTAGATATACCTTGAATAGATGTTTTTGTACAGTAACTATTTTTTATTTCTTTGTTTGAAAATGAAAAAAAAACAAGATGTTAATGGATTTAATTCTCAAATTGTCTGGTAAACAAAAGGGCTTTCATTTTTAACTATATAATATTAAATTTAACAAACGTTATATGCTTAACAAAAGTATTAACTATTATCAAACCATTTTTGAAGTCGTAATAATTAGATGCTCTTAGTGTTAATTTTAATTAGAACTTAATTCACTGGGTGCCACAAAATGAATGTTATATATATATATAGCTTGTATTATTAATATTAGTACTGGTTTTATTATTAGGCCTAACAACTCTCGAACTAAAATTAAAATTTAAAAGATTAGATATTTTGCGAATCAATCATTTTTAAGCAAGATACTGACATTCAAGTTGTCCTTTTGGGTTGAAAATATAAGACATTAAATTAATACAAGGATCTATAAAATGGGAATTTCACATTCAAGTTATGGCCAGAAAATAAAACAGAATTAAATATATTACAAGATACCTACCATATAACTATAAAGTGGGCTAAATTGCGGTAAGAAAGAAACGGGTAAGCATAGAATATACTGACTGTTGAAGGTATGTCATACATTCACCTGTACGAAATTATTGGCTTCAAAATGTAACCTGAGACTATTCATGCACACTTGTACATGAGTTGTAGAACAATGTTGAAACCTAAGTTACTGTTAGAAGTGAGAAAAAACTATGAAGAAGATTGAAATTGAAAATACGCTATGCATGATACAAAATGTATTATTTGAATAATTGTATGTTTAATGTGTTGTCAACAGCATTGTATTTAAGTTAAGCATGTTGATTATACTATTAAATGGATACATCTATAGCATGCAAAACATTTAAAATCATTGTTGACGAAAGGAATTACTCCAACTCACACATACAACATGTCCTTCAATGTTTGTTGATAGTTAACAAAATCTGGGATGCCAGCTTCGACCTTCACTGCACTATCTTTGCCTTCACCAGCTCTCGAAGACAAATTTAAATCAGTACAAATATCCTAATACAGTTATTAACCCTATTGCCATGGGTATCCTTTACTGCGCATGACACAAGGTTTTAGTGTCTTACATTCAAAATTTTATCAAGCTCCTTTTTGTTTTTATTGTACCAATTAGAATAGCATAAAATCTTAGTTAATAATTCATATCTTAACAGTACACAAGTTTTAAGTTCTTAATTCTACAAGGCGATGTTTAAAAAAAATCTTGAATTTCCACTAGTGTGACCCATGTGAAACATTTTCTCTTAGCATGTCATCATCCCTATTTTATACACCACCCCTCAACAAGTAGGAAATTAAACTTAAATTACCCTCTATAAAATTGTTATCGTATAGACAAACCATAATTTTTATAGCCTTCAATTTTATTTGGTTACAGAGCTATCAAATAGAAAATCAGACCCATTCTGCCACACCCAACTGTTTGTTTGCTTGTCTGAAATTAAATAAGCAAAAACAGTGCACAATAGTGCCATATTTGTAATGAAATGAGAATAGAAACAGAATAAAACTAGTTTCATTAAAATCTTGCCATGGTAATCAGAAGGTAGTTCAAAGAAAAAATAAAGTTACTGTTTCTTATTTGTAGAAGGTTTCAGAGGAAAGACCACAACATAATGAACTAATTCATGACGATACCTGAAAACTCTGACTTCACTTTTTTGAAAAATGAAATGATCTTTCCTTTTACTCCTGATCAACAATCAAATATTTTTTCTTGAAGTATGAATAACACGATTGGATTGAAATATTTAATTAAATTATCTCAAAATAAACCTTCATTTTGGTACAATATTGAAATTAGCTTGAATTCTTCATAACTTCTGAATATTGGGTGACCCAATGGGTCACAGATGGTTTAGTATTACCTAAAACCAATAGCAAGTCAAGGTTTTCATCTATCAAGTGACTGTATAATGTTATGTTCTGAACAGTTAATGTCAATTTCACTCAGAGTACCAACACACGGGAAAGTTAAGCACTAGCTTGGATGAATTTGTAATGGCTCTTGTCGCATAGTTAGAAAGCCATGAAAATTTGGAGAGGTAGGTGAATTTGTCTACTTTTTGCATGTTATTAGTCTATATTGTTTGGTGCATTACTTAATTAAATAAAAATTAAGTGCATTACTGTATTGTATAAAACATTTGGGTTAACTCTCTCCGAAAACTGAGAGCAACAAAAAAAGTTTGGTTAAGGATTTTATTTTTGTTTTTCATGTTTATATTTTGTGTATAATTATAAAAGTAACTAAAATGTAAAGATATGAATCCTTTATGTTTGTTAAGATTAGGTAAAATAAATAAAAATATTATAATAAAAATATTTCACGAAGCACCCACGAGAGTAGCTTGTGGGTAATGTAATTCATTAGCATAATGTGAGCTACATATTCCCCAATGATTTGCAATTTATAATGGTGCGGATAATAGTTAAACACAGTTCAAAGGGCAGTAAAACTAACATTTAATTATAAATAGATGTATACTGGTATGAACTTGAGCTACAAATGTAGTTTCATGTTACAATTTGAAATCATTGTAGAGAGAAAAAAGGGTAATTTAGGTTCATTTTAATTTTTTGGGGTGGTTACGAGGTTGGTCAAATTGATCAATCCTGTTTTGAGATAGGGTAGAGAAAATAACAGATAAACTAAAGTTTTACTGAGAAAAAACGTTTGAAATGCATTTAGGATGTTTTACAAATTACACAAAGGAAATTTAAGGTTTTTGAGATAAGGAAATGTATTTTTAATTTTAACATGAAAATTACTTTGCATACGAACTATTCAAAACATATACTTAGTATATTCATGGAATAATTTTTATTTTATTAAAAATACTTCAACAAAAATGATTTTTTTGTATGTGAAAGGCTTATAATATGAACAGAAAGACTGCCAAATTTTGTGAAGATATACAAACTATTGAAAGTTAGAAGTATTAAATCTATAAATACTTTAAAAGAGGTCACATGATCGGTCAAATTGACTAAGCTTGTGTAGAGAGTTAAAAAGCCCACTTTAATGTAAAAAAAATCTTCACAAGCAGGGAAACATAACATAATATTTTGGGACAATATGAAACCCATTGGCCTATCTTGGCTGTTGCATCATCAAAACTAAATTAAAATGGTTTAAAATTTTTTTTTAAACATTAAATAAAACAAAAATTTAAAGCCAACCCTTTTCATTCATATACTTGTCAAGCTTTTTCTTAAACTCACTTGAATTTACTGCCTCTACAATATCTGAAGTCAACCTATTTCAAAGGCCAACCACCCTGTTGGAAAAATAAAACTGTCTTAGCTGAAGATGACTCCTACCTTGCTAAAATGTATGTGTGTGTCCCCTAGTCCTACTATTCTCATTGTTAAATATAAAAAAAAGATGATACATCTACATTATCAATTCCCTTTGCAATCTTAAACACCTCAATTGGATCCCCCTAACTCTTCTTTTTTCAAGAGAAAACAATTTGAGAGATTTCAGCATCTCATCATATGACAACCCTTCCATCCCAGGCACTATTCTAGTAACCCTTCTCTGAACCATTTCCAACAATTCAATGTCCTTCGTAAGGTAAGGAGCCCAAGACTGAACACACTATTCCAAATGTGGCCTAACCAGTGACCTGTACAATCAAACTATAATCTCTTGAGCCAGCATCTTCACAGTTAGCAACACCCAAGACCTTAATATCATCAGCAAATTTAAATAATTTATTGACCATTCCTTCATCTATGTCATTGATGTAAATCAAAAGAGCAAAGGTTCTAAGACTAAGCCCTGAGGTACCCCACTTGTGACATTAATCCAGTCTGGCTCCTTTTATAACTCCTTTGCTTTCTTCCATTCAGCCACTCTTCTGTCCAATTTGTTAACTTATCCTCTACACCTATAGAGCTATTGTTTTTACAAGCCTTTTATGTGGCACATTGTTATATGCTTTCTGAAAATCCAGATACACCAAATTTACATTCTTGCCTCAAACATCCAATCTTTAACCTCCTTCAAAACCCTTGGGGAAATATTGTCTGGCCCATTTGTTTAATTTCCCAATCTTTCTTAACCAGCTCAAAATTAATGCAGTCATATCCTTGAACACCCCAGTTGAGGAAAGTTTCTTTTGCTTTAAACTAAACACCTGCCATGAATAAAATAAAAACATAAGTTGCATTTGTTATCTGTCACGGACCTGATAATTTTTGTCTACTACTACTACTACTGTGATATTGAACTAGACATACAAATGATGACATATTAATCATATGAATGTTATGAAGAGAAAACTTTGTTGTTTCATCAGAAACTTTAGAATAGAATGTTATGCTTAGTTCATATATATAATGAATTCCTATCTATTGTAGTTGACTGATAAAGAGAAATTAAAGATGTGTTGATATGTAACCTTTGAAGATTTCTTGGAATAGCAATATGTACAATACCTATCATATATTAATATCCATATTTTATGTTGAACATGACATTTTACTATGGGTGTAACATTCTGTCCTTTACCTTATCGATATCTGAACAGTATCAATTCTTGAGACTTGCATAGAGATGAAATTGGGTGCATTACAGGCTTTGAAGATAGGTAGTAAGAAATGTTAAAATAATGTTTGACAGATATTTCATACAACTTGTTTCATTAACTCCCTCAACATGGGCTCGTTTGATTTGACAGATCACGTGACCTCTTTGTACTTGTTTAAAGTCTTGACACTACTAACTTCTAATATAGTATTTGTATCTTCAAAAAATTTAGTAATCTTTTAGTTAACATAAGACTTTCACATACAAAAAATGTCTTTTAGTTAAGTATTTTTAATAAACCAAAATATAGATTCGTCCATGAATATATTGAGCATTTGTTTTGAATTGTCTGTATAAAGTGGTTTTCATGCTAAGATTAAAAATACTTTTATCTGAAAAATCTCAAATTTCCTTTGTAATCCCTAAATACATCTTAAATGTTTGTTTTTAGTGAAACTTATATTTTATCTGTTATTTTCTCTACCCTAACTCAATTTGACCGACCTCTTAGCCCTCAGAAAAGGTCAAGGTAAATCTAAATTACCATGTTTTTCTTTCTAGAATGATTTCAAATTGTAACATGAAACTACAATCGTTTTTCCTAAGTAGTTTTAAGCTTGTAACAGTACACACCTACTTGTAATTGAATTTTGTTGTTTAATTGCCCTTTGAACTGTGTAACTACTATTCACTGCATTGTAAGTTGTAAATCATTTGGGGAACATGGAGCTTATGTTATGCTATCGAATTACATTACCAACAAGCTGCTTGGGAGCATGCCTCATGAAGCATTTGTATTATATTATTATTTATTTTATCTAATCCAACCTTAATTAACCTAAAGAGACCTCTATCTTTACATTTTAGTTACTTTTATAACAAGAAATGTAGAACTTACCCACATTTTTTTTTCTTGCTATTGATGACAGTTAACCCTAGTTAGTACTAGTAGTAGTAGTAGTAATGCACTAAATAATTTTTATTTAATTAAATAATGTAAAGAACAGAATAATAACATGCAAAAAGTAGATAATTTCCCCTACCTATCACAATTTTTCTGGCTTTCAGACTGTGTGACATAAATTATTACAAATTCATCTAAGCTAGTCATTATCTTTCCAATGGGAAAGAAGCTTGTATTAACAGTGAAATTGACAATTCTCCATTCAGAAAACATTTAATGTCATTTGATAGATGAAAATCTTGGCTTTCTATTGGTTATGGATAATATACAATTAAATGTAACAGAGAACTATTAACAAATCCTGAAGGAGAGGGTGTGGCAAGAGAGGTCTGATTTTCTGTTTGATGGCTCTGTAATGAAACAAAATTGAAAACTATAAAAATTATGGGTTGTCTGAGCAATAATGATTTTATAGTGAGTTTCTGAAAGTCCATACTTATTACTTATTGGAGGGATGGTGGATGAAATAGAGAAGAGGAGATACCTAGAGAAAATGTCAAGTGTCACTAGGGGAAATTCAGGATGTTTTTAAATATTGCCTTATAAAATTAAGAACTTAAAATTTATATACTAATAAAATTGGATTATTAGGTAAGTTTTATGCTATACTAATTGGTATAACATAAACAAAAAGTAGATCAATAAAATATTGAATGTAAGTCACTAAAATCTTGTGACATGGTATCATTAATATTGATGATTGGTAGAACATAATCTAGGATGGAGCAGGTAAGACTGGCTGTCAGTGCATTTATGTCTAAATAGATCCAGTTATCACGGGGTTAATTTGTTTGGTAAAGATTATTGCCTGCCCTCATTACCTTTTTACATGTGTATCTTTTACCTGCTGGACAGTCAGAGAAGTTTAGCACAAGCTTTTATCTCTCAAACATCAAGATTTTATTTATAATATCTAGTTCAGTTGACTTGAGTAGCATCAGTCTATTGGGCATTTTAAAAGAAAGCCTTAAAAAATTTCACATCCTCCAAGTGCAAAAATTTGAAAAGGCTTAGCACCCTATGGTAAGCAGCAAATGAGTACAAAGTTCACAACTAGACGAAATAGTTGTTTGCTATACTTCATTGTTTAGTGTTCTATGTTTTAAGAAAAATAACTGAAATTTAAGAACTTGTTTATAAATAGTAATAATGTATATGCATATATAATGTATTATAACTGAAATGTTACTGTATTTTAAAAAATACTGGTCCACTAGAACACAGCCAAGACTTTCACTTTGTAAAGGCCAGTTTTACATTATTGAATATGGTAACATAAGTGCATTTGCGCCGCTTAATTGCAACTTTTGTGTTGTGAGCCAGGCACGGCTGAAAGATCAACATAATAAATGTATATAATGTATAATTTTATGAGATTTAAGCTATTTAGACTAAACATTTGTGTTTTCATGTTATAATTTGTCATCATTCTAGAACAAAAAAAGCATAATTTATATTTATTTTCTAATTTCTTATGGTAGTTATGAGGTCGGTCAAATTGACCAAACCCGTTCAGAGATTTGATAGTGAAAAATAACAGATAAAATAAAATAAAAATTCTTAAAAAACATTTGATAATTATCTTGGGGCTATATAAATTTTGCATGTGAAATTTGAACATTTTCTGATGCATAAAAGTATTTTTAATCTTAAAATCAAAATTACTTTGCATGTTGGATAGTCAAGATTTGAGAAAAAAGGCATAAGGAAACTTAACACTTCATAAAAATGTATCTGATATTTTGTGTTTACTGATAATCTGCCAAATTTTGTGAACATAGGCTTACTAATTTAAAAGTTATAGCATGAAAACTATAAGCACAAAATGTTTACAAGTTTGGTCCCTAGGACTGAGCATGTGCTGAGAGAGTTACCTGGAGCCAAGCTTATCTTTTCCAAATTGTAACCTTCTGTTTTCATGTCCTATCATCTTCAGAAGATAGTATACAGAAATTGGAGCCTTAATCCTATTTCTCTCCTTGATAGTCTTATAAACTTCAATAAAACCATACCTAATCCTTTTTTTATCAAGAGAAAATTGGGGATAATAACCTATGCAAGAACACTTCCTCTCCTGATATCCTTGTAACTGTCTTCAGAATTTGTTCTAGTAAGACAGTATTATTTCTTAAGACAAGACTTAAAAATGTATTCTGTCAATAACCCATTCTTTTAGGAATGGGTAGGTAGATTTCTCTCTTGTTTTTCTAATTCAATAGTGTTGGTGCTTCTATGGTGTAAACTTTGTGCATATAATGTAATTGTGGTACATATGCTGTAGAGGTGGTTTTTTTTTTCATTGTAATTTATATTGAGTACTACTACTTTCAACAGTTACAAACGTTTGTACAAGTTTATTGTACACAATAAAGCAGTGTTTTTACTGAACATTTGTCAGTGAATTTATAAAGTCAGACTGTGACTAGTCGGAGTGCAAGGTGATTTTTCTTGTCGAGAATAAAAATATTTTTTCACCTTAGTTTTCCAATTTCGTTTCCATAAGTTCTAGAAACTCTTAAATGAATGTATTGTTTTTTCAGTAAAATTTGTGTTATTTTCTCTACCATAAAACCTTCAAGAAATTCTGAAATATTAATGCCCACACCACATCTGCTACCAAATTCATCTGTAAATTCCTGGACTAAGAACTCAAACATTTGAATCCCCACAAAAATATCTTTTGGTCCATTTTTTTTTTGTTTAAAAAAGATTGTATTTTGTACAAGAGAGAATGCTGGTACAGTTCACTGAAACGGGCTGAAAATGTTATGAAAAGCTTGTTTTTGTGATTGGTTAACAATGCTGTTTTAATTTCAAAACTTTCTGTCATGGACAAGATGTGCCTCTATGCTGCTTTATGTATGAAAATTTTTTATAGAGTTCAAATGAGCATGAATGGCTATATGTGGTAATACAGTACTGTGCATACAGCTCAGTTAGTTACATTACCACACATTGTATTGCACAGTCTTTGTATGCATACGTGGGTGGGTGGGAATTTGCAACGAAAACAGATGCCGATAACACGTTATTTAATAAGATTTCCAGTATAATTGCTTAAGACAATAAAACTAACATAGCTGTCTCACTTCTTACTGATAAACCTTCAGTAGGAACTAAAATGATCAAATTTAGAAAATCAAACCCAGAATTTTCATCATTAATTGTCACAGTTGCAACACTTACCCGCTTTTGATTATTCGTGTATAGGTCCAAGCCTAACGTTAGACACAACCATCGATTCTAGGAAATATGCAAGGCCTAGCTAATGTGAGAGAAATGGGAGAATCCATGAATTAAACAATTATAACTGCAAGCAAAATTTTATGAAAGTTTTGATCAGTACAAAACAGAATAACAGTAAAGTAAGACTATCTTTGACTCTCTCTAGGTCAATATAAACTAAGTATGAACAACAATACATATCAGCAGTGTGTGTTTTTACATGAACAGTGCTCAGACATTGTGTATGTATTATGGTATAGTAGTATGTGTGAGAGTTCCAATACAAGTCTAGTCTTAATGCAGGCAATACTTTACTGTACCTGATGGGTGAGCCAAGATGGTTAGAATAAAAACATTAAAAATAGTTGTCCAAGATCGCTGTCCTGTTGTCATTGACTGTTTTTCTTTAAGATACTATGTAACATTAGCAGGGTTTGGGCTTATTTTTTTCCAGTGTAGCGAAATAAGGCATCAAAATTAGTTGGATAAAGATGCAAAATTGCCAACTAAACATTAAAAAGCATCAAGATTATTGTAATTGGGTCTTTTTTTGAGGGTCTGTGTTCTGTTTGTTTTTGGACAACCAATACAGCCTTACAGACAACCTGGAAATGTGAGTCTGTAGACCAAATTATTCAGAAGTTGTCAGAATGAGATAGCCTTATAGTATACATAAATCACTTAATTAAAATTTTCTCTTCCTATTGCTTATAAATAATGTAATACCAAACTTTAGAGATTTATTGATGTTTTTTTGAAAGACAGTATGTGATAGGAGGATGTGTTAAGTGGGTTTTACTTTCTGGTTCATATTCCAGTAAAGCACGAAGATTAGATGCTATAAAATTATCATAGCAATGCCTGTAGCATATGTCTATTATTGGTATAAAGCTCAAATAGGTGTGGAAAGTGTCTAAAATAAGCAGCTCGGTGCAAGGAAGTGTCACGAGATACACAGAATTGAAGATTAAGAATTTATTTACACATTTCCATTGGATTTATAAAGTATGTTTTCATGCCAAGTTTATTGATATGCATTAATAATGAAGTTGTTTAATAAATTTTGAATATAACTAAAAGGTTGTGACATGCTTACTTTGTCCTAGCTGTGTACATAGGGTAAAATTTTCAGTAATGACCCGAGTACTTATCAATTTTAGTATTCAACTAATAGACATTGTTGGTTACTGTTGCCAAGTCTTGCAAGAAAAAGTTTTTAAATTGAAAATGTTAGAGTTGCAATAAATTTCCAAGATACTTAATTATTCATACATATTTTTATATTTTTAACTCTTAGAATGATATGGAGCCTGAACAGTATTGTAAGCTCTTCATTGGAGGCCTTGATTACAGAACGACAGAAGATTCTCTCAAGGCACACTTTGAACAGTGGGGAGAAATTGTTGACTGTGTGGTGATGAGAGATCCTAACACCAAAAAGTCTCGAGGTTTTGGTTTCATTACATATAAGAAAGCACACATGGTTGATGATGCTCAAGCTGCTCGACCTCATAAAGTAGATGGTAGAGAAGTTGAACCTAAACGGGCAGTTCCACGAGAGGTATGAATTTATATTTGCATGGGTGTGTGTGTAAGACTGGTTGAAATGGCCTAAATATTTAAAGATCAAAGTTTATCTTCCATGCAAACTACAGTTATTTTTAACACTAGTATTATACCATCAATTACAATTAATTAGAATTGTCAATATTATAAAAGTTCATGAAAGGTGTCTTTCTAGCATAAAACTAATCCTGCCTGGTAATGGTTATTTAAGTTTTGTGACATTTTTCATCGTTGAAATTGGGTTTATTTCTTCCTGCTGAAGACTTGTAACTATTTTTTCTGTAGTGAGAATTAATGTTGGAATATGTAGATTTAATGTTTGGTCGCGAGTTAGTTATCTTACAAAATCTGAGCCTTGGAGTGAGTTATTTAATTGTTTCAGTAGACAAAGAAAATTAGTGTAACTAATTATGTCTTTATTTTATTTTTAGGATTGTGGAAAACCAGAAGCACAAGCAACAGTAAAAAGAATATTTATTGGGGGGTTGAAAGATGATGTTGAAGAGGAACACCTTAGAGATCATTTTGGACAATATGGTAACATTGTCAATGTTAATATTGTTACTGAAAAGTCTACAGGAAAGAAGCGTGGCTTTGCTTTTGTGGAATTTGATGACTATGATCCAGTGGATAAGATTGTGTGTAAGTAAACTGAACTTGTCTGATGTACTGTTGATACGACTTGGTTTTTGTTTGTACTGGTATTTGTTGTTGTTGTAAGATCAGTTACATTATTTCCTAATTTTGGAAGGAAGCTGAAATTACTGTTGTTACTTGTATAAATTGTTGCTAGTTGGTACATAGTAAAATGTTCTTTCCACTAAATAGCAATAATAATTAATGATAACATTTCTAAACATTAGGATATTGTCAAGATCAATAAATTTAAACAATAAAGTAAAGGCTGACTTGCAGTTCTTTCTTGTTTGTTGTCTAGACAAGACATTCATTATTATTCTTCTCATATCCAGAATAATCTTTTTGCTGCAGCTATACAGTATTATGCCAACTTTAACCTTTCATTAATAAGAAGTAACTCATAAAAGTCTCCAAATCTGAACAGACATTTCAACCATACATCATAACCACTGGGACATTCTGAAATACAAGTTTGATTTTTTTTGTTAAATTCATGAATTATGATGAAAAAAAATACCACTATGTAACATAGTTATATATTGTTGTGACGCACAACTTCTGTAACTACAAGTTGTTACTTACATGATCAGCATATAGGTTACACAAATTATATTACTTTGTCTCTCTTTTTATGCTATGTAGAATAATGTTTATTATACAATGATTGTCAAATCAAGAGACATTCATTAAACATGTAGATGCATTTTATATTCTATATTTCATACTTATTAAGTTTGAAATAAAGATATTTGGAGTATTTAAATGTTAAATGCTTTACAATTAGCAGTTTAAATCAACAATTGGAATTCCCTCACTTTCAAGCTAATGATTTTTTAACTTGGAGTGTCTTCATTTTGCAAACATGATATGAATAACTTTTTTATCATCTTCAGTGAAAAAACACCATATTCTGAAAGGAAAGAAGACAGAAGTTAAAAAAGCTCTATCCAAGCAAGAATTAGAAACAGCTAGGATGAGAGGTTCAGGAAGTCGTGGGCCAAGTGGAGGAGGAGGGGGAGGAGGAAGAAATAGTTCCTCATTTGGAGGAGGAAGAGGTTGTTTATATTTTAAAGCAAATTTGTTAACTTTCATATTACAGAATTTGAAGTAGAAAAGTAGATCCTAGGCAGCTTTTTCTCGTACAATTTTATTAGAAACATATTGCTGTCTTTGAAATTTCAGCTTCTATTGACATATTGTATTAACTATTAGATCAATAACAATTTTTAACATTACAAAGTTCTCCACACTTTGCAAGAAAATGATAGAATTTTTGTTTCAAAATGCGAATTACTAGTTTGTTTTCCCACATTGATTGGAAAGGTAGTTTAATTTATTCATTTCTAGCTCAGTGTAAGCCTTTAATAAAAAATTTTAACATGCATTAGCTTCTTTTAGTAAGTGAAAAATGTTGACATAATTAAGTCTAATGAATTAAACAACTCTCATAGATTAAAAAGTTGATTGCAAAGTGTGTAGTTCATGACATTTATAACTTTTAAGATATATATTTATTGCCAACAGTTGAATGGTGTAGAATTAATCTATTGTCTTGTGTGTTGGTAAATTTTTTTAAAATAGTAATGATAATACTACCAAAAATTCCTTAAAGGTTTGCTAGTTAGTTTGCATAACCTCTTTCTAATAACTTTTGATCGTAGTACAAGTTTATTAGAAAACAGGAAAACAGCAGTTGATTGTTTCAAATTCCTAATATTTTCTATATCGAATATTATTTCACAAAGTTGGTAACTTGAAGCTGATGCTACCTTCATTTTTCCAACAGGTGGAAGAGGAGACTTTGGGGGTTCTTCATATGGAGGTGGTGGACAAGGCATGGGAGATGGTGCCTATGGTGGACAAGGTAAGACTAGGCAATGCTTTTCTAGGGTTTTATACATTTATTTTATTGTGTATAACTATTATTGTTGATGATTAACTGTGCTTGCTTTAAAACTTGTAAATATTGTGTGTATGCATGTATGTAGAGCCAAAATTAAATTATGTAGTTTGATATTACCTGATTAAAAACAGACTTTGCAGGAAAGATTCTTATTTCTTAGAGAAAAAGGGTACATGAGTGTATGGTTCTTTAAATTAAGTTGAAGGTTTTGTTTTAATATATAATATAAATTTAGAGCACATTTTATGATTATTTTCATGTGGATTTGGCTTTTATACATTCTTAGCATTTGGAGGAGGATATGGTGGTGGCCCAAGTTATGGCAATCAAGGAATGGGAGGCTATAGTGGTAGTTTTGGACAAAGTGAGTTTTCAATTGGGTATTATTGATAATTTTAATCATTTTTTGAAGTTTATCATTAGGATGCTTGAACACTACATACATTTTCTTTTCAGCATTACCTAAAATTTACCCAAATATCTCTATTATTAATGGAATTATTTTTAAATACTTGTATAGCATTTATAACAAGGTGAGTTCCACAATACCCTCGTGTTTTAAACTACATACACACATGGTTACAAGTTATCATTCTAGGTTGTATGTGTGTAGTATTTTAAATTTTAATCATAATAGGAGTGCATGATAAACAATATTTATATATATAATGTTTTATTGTCTTTGTAACTTAAATTATGCAGGAAAACAAAATCTCTTGTTGGTAGGAACTTTTAAGCGTGAAGAAGTTAGTACAAAATAAAACTTGATCAGTTGTAGATGAGCAAAAAATGTTTTTTTTTATTAAATGGCCCAGACATAAAGAAAGCTACTTGTAGAGTAAAATTAAAAAAACAACAACTGACTTTTAAAACTAATCTTTTTAAGATTACTATGAGATGTAATACAACTACTCAAGATGTGTGTGTGTGCTCATTATCATTTTGTGATCGTGCTTCAGGTTTGAAAATTGTTTCCTAGTTTGTGTGAAGTTGTAATTTTACCAAACAATTTATATATAGGCCCTGCTTGGAGTGGTGATTTTGGAGCTGGATATGGTGGCAGTTATGGAGGTGGGGCAATGAAAAGTGGAAGTAGTTTTACACAGAGAGGAAGTGGACCGTATGGAGGTTTGTTACACATATATTTGTGCATGTTTTTATACTGTTTACTAGATAATGGTAAGGAGGAGCAAATGATAAAATGTATCTGTAGTACTTCTATTTCTATGAAATGTGCTTTGTTTGATATTACAACAACTCCCAACATTCTAACCTTTGTTTTGAGTTTTGAAAAGCAGTATTACTTATCAACATGCAGTTAGACTCGTATTCATGCAATGAACTTGGTGTGTTAATGTATAAATTTTTGTTTTTAATGAAATTTTGGTTTGAATAATTTATCATTCCCAATAAATGATGCTTGAAGATTCTTTGTATATCCTTTAATTCATAAAATTTGATAGAAGATGGAGTTAATGAGAAATCTTTTCTTTAACATAAAAATATTTCTTAGTTTCCACTTTGGTTTTTGTGTGTTGCTACGTGATAAACATGCAAGAACGAGTGCTGATGTGGAGAATCTACATGTCTTTCATTTTATTTTCCTCCCACAAATTAATGGAAAGTTTACTTTTACACAATGAATACTTGTTCAGTAAGTATTCATGTACACATTGCTGTACAATGCAATGAACATTTTTTTTAACAGTTTTTGAAAATATGTGAATGGAGACTAGATTTTACGTAGGTTTGTTTTAAATTCTTAGAGTTATCTGTTGCTGTGACATCAATATTTTTACATCCCATGAGATCATTAAATATTAATAGTTTTCATGCTGTAAATCAAATTTCATAGAATATTTGTATATAACAAGATACACTTTTGTTTCTTCCAGGTGGTTATGGAAGTGGTGGTGGCGGCGGCGGTGGCAATTATGGTGGTTTTAGAAGGTTTTGAGTCCGGAAAACAGTATTGTACAAAGGGTATGGTTTTGTGTAATGTTTGTTTTTTCTTTCTCTCTTACTTAAAAAAGAGCAACAAATATTCAGCTACTAGGATTTTTTTGGGTTAGTTTTAAAGATTGTGTTTCGTCCCTAGTTATGGAATGAATCAATATATTGCATTTGTATAAAATTAACTAGAAACTTAATCTGAAAAATTGGTTCTGAGGAGTTCTCATTATCTTGTCATTAACATTTTATTCTGAACGGTAAAAAGAGGGTACTCTATTGGACAAAGTAGGCTTAGTTTATCACATTTATTCTGCCATCTGAGTGAAGAAAAGAGGTTTAGAAACTTATTTATGAAGTCAGTTTGAGCTAATGTCTTTTACATTTTGATTTAGGGATGTATTAAGCAGCTACCAGAACACAGTTGTAACCATGATCTTCAGGGCAGGCAGGGTTCAGAGAAGGCTGTAGGTACCTTATGTTTGAGGCAGGAAGACGGCAGGCCAACTTACAGGTTTCAGCTTGACAGGAACCATCAGCTAGGTCATCTTATCCTACAGTCAGCCACATAGAAGAATTTCAGTTGTTACCCATTACATGCACACAATTGATACCATTAAAATGAGAATAAAAATGAAACTGACACTGCAGACTCAAGTCTTAGCTTAATCATCCCCTTAGTGTATGTTTTGAATTTTTTTGTCAGTGGAGTGTAGGTTAGCCAATGCTATTTTATATGTTGGTTTTTAAATCTTCATTCTTTTACCACTTCATCACATTTACTTTTCCACAACGTATCTAAAGGACATGAAAGACCCTGAAAATATTCTTTAATTATGAATGAATCATGAGTTTTTATATGATATTGTTCATTTTCCAATTTTTGTCAGTGGTCGTATGGTTGTTATTGTTAATACAGCATTGTAGTACATTCCGCTTGTGTGAGTACTGGCTAACTCCCTGTTGTGGTAATAAAAATAGTTCAGTCATCCAAATCACTGGAGGGTCTCTAGGTTTCATGGATTTACTACAGTTACTCAGTTTAAGAAAGGAAACACACTAGATCACATTTTTATAAATTATTTCAATTTCACATTTTGATTTAGAAAATGGCAAAACATTATTAGATACATCAGGTAAAATTTACCCTATAAAACAGTGTTCAAATTTCTGTAGTTAATAGAAAATATATACATTATAATTTTAATTATGTGTTAGTGATTGAAGTACAGTGTTAATTCATCTCGCTGCAAATACCTATTTTTTTAATATAAAATAATCAAACTTCAGATTCAAACATAAGTGAGGCTGAATGGAAGAACAAAGTACTATTACTGTAAGAGAAAATATTTGGATTTTTAGTTACAAAATAATTTTTGATAATAGATTAGGAGTAAAATAATTCAGATTGTTCTTAAGCCTTGTTGAATGTATCTTGAGAAGAAAACTAGTTAATTTTTTTTTTTTTTTGTGGATCCAAGTTTTTAAATAACTAGGAAGAAAACTAATATTTTGTTAGACACAATGCGGAAGGTGCAAAATTTTCAATTTAAGATGTGGTTTTTTTCAGTGTGATAGCATGAACATTCCATGACTTGAAGTGAAAGGTTGATAGGGTATACAATGTAAAATTCCATAATGATGAAAAATCAGGAAATAATACTGTAATATGGAGGGTTAGAAGCAAAAAGGTAAAAAAAAAATTGTGGTAATGAAGTACAAACCATCACTGAGCTTTAGTTTCTAAATGAACGTTATTAACAAAGTACGGGGCATTAAATTTTTGATCACATTGGGGTGCCATGTTGTAAGTATATGCTTGTAAACTGTTTTACTGTTGTGTAAAATATATATACACACACAAACACATCGAGGCTTTTGTTAAGGTCATTTGTAAAATTTTCAGTTTGGGGATTTATTACTATGTCATTTATTGGTGGGATTACATTTCCGTAGGAAAGACATGAAAATGCGATATACTATCAGGATGTCTCTTCATTGAGATGCTAATTTGTTGAAATCTAATTGCTGCATATGGTTTGTTTGGATCAGTAAAATTTCTATTTTAACCTAACAAAACACTGAATTATATTACAAAAGTTTTAATGGAACTTTTGATTGAAAACTTACAAAAGCAAGGACTTCTCATTAGTAGTTTAGTACATTAACAAAATAGATTACTAGATTCGTTTTTATTCTTCCTTCTCATTCTATAAACATTGTCACAGAAAAGTCTTCAAATAGAAATAAATTTTATATACGAATTTTATTTCTCTACAGATAATTGAAAATTTTCAAATTACCTTATTACGGATTACTAAACATACTGTTAATCATGTTAAGTCTTGCCAGATATTCAGTTTTGCTTGTAGGATTTTTCTCGAGTGGGCCAAATCCACTGACTTCCAGAAAGTGGGCCATCCATGTAATGAAGCAGGTAGCAACTTCATGAGTCATAAAAGCATAACATGATCAGTTAACTTCTGATTAAGAAGTTAGCACACAGGATCACACACAAAAGTTGTAATGGTTTTCAAATGAGACCCAAAACTTGAGCGCTTTTGAATAGTTCACTTCTCCATGATCAATTAACTTTTATTTGAAGAAACAGTAAATTGAATCACTGCAGTTTGCTTCATTTGTGTATGTACACATTCACTTACAAAACTTGCATTGGAGTTGTTTTCTCTGCACCTTTTTCTTTTCTTTGTATTTTTATAATTTTTTTGAAAATTAACCACTTTTTGAACGTTTTCGTAACTTTCATTTTTCCGTCATTTTCGATATTCCATAATATCAAGGTAATCTCTTGCAAAACCAAAATGATGTCATAATGCAGCCAGTTACATTCCTTTGCATATCAAAATGAGCTAATTACTGTTTGGCATTTTCCGGTCACAACGAATCATTATAAAGTCGTTCATTATGCATTTCAAAGAGCAGATTTACACGAAAAAATAAATGCATACTTTTATTTTTTGTGTGCATGAACTAGTATGTAAGTAGACGATTACTTTGCGCAATCATAATATTGTAAATAAACCAAGTACGTGTCCTAGAAGCAACACCTGATATTGTTCACCATATATCTTGCATTGCTCTACAAAAAAAATTTACTGTTTGTTGCAAAAAAAAAGCTATTGATGTGGCAAATTCGGTATGGGTAACATGGACTAGTGAAATAGAACTCTGAAGATGATTAACACCAACACTGGTACAAGTTTGTGTTAGGTTTATGATATTTTATTATTTCTAATGGGAATGAAGTTTGGCCCATTTATATATAAATGTAACTTTTTATTAGTCCAAAAGAAGGTTTTATCTTACTAACGAAATTCACACATTCATAAAAGAGCTGATAAATATTAGAAGAGAAAAATTTCTCTTTAATCCTAAATTTATTGACAGAAACGACCTTCCCTTTCAAGTTTTGTAGAAGTTACACATAAGCTGTAAAAAAATTGATCATAAGTATGTGTGGAAAGTAAAATATTTAAAACAATATATTTTATAGGATGACTAATTTTTAAAGAATGTTGAATTATCAGCCTTGAATAGAACTACAGAAGCTTTAACAAAAGGAAATACACATTAGTAAATGTATTTGAACCTGTTATACTCGAACCAGTATTGTTTTGTGATAAGCATGTTTTACAAAGTTAAATTGACAGAACACCCCAAATTCTTGCATTTCTAAAATCAAGTGGCTGTTTAAAAAAAAAAAAGTACATTGATAATTAAATGAAAATAGTTTTCATTTATATATATAATTTCTACAAGCTAACTAGATGAGGGGAAAAAAAGGCTAAGAAGAACTTGTAAATTTACCTCGCTAACTAGATGAGGGGAAAGAAATGCTAAGGAGAACTTGTAAATTTACCTTGCATAGTCACAGTTTTAGCTTCAAACCAGATGTATGATCAGTTTGGCTTTTAATTACCTACCTGATGTTCTACTCAAAAGTCAGCTAGCAAGAGAGGTTAAAGAAGTATGGTAGGAAGACTTTCAGAAGATCTGCCAGCTATTTTATAGCTGATATGCTATTTAAAATTAATGTTAAGATCTGGAGTCAGCTAGAAAGGAGAGGTTGGTATAACTTGCTGTTTTTATTCAACTGGAAGTAGCATAGGTATGTAACAAGTGAGTGATATTGTCTTAGGAAATAACTTTTTATCTATTATTCTTCAACATTAGTGTACCTAGTTCTACAAACAAGGCTAGAGTTTAAATATAAGTACCTCAAACATAACATTTAGAAATGGTTTAAACGTGAGTGTGTAATGGTTGGTTAGAGAGGAAGCGTTATTGACTAGTTTGCTATTTATCGAAGGAACAGTAGAAGTGACTATCTTGTACAGTCTTTGTATGCAACAGAAACAGCATGTGTAGAAATATCAGTGTATTTCTACCCGTCTCACAACATTTCTTGTCAGAAGCTTTATACCTAATATTCATTGGTGCAATGAATTTGTGTTGTCATTTCTGGTGGTGATCAGAAGTTTTACACTTGGAAGGGTGGAAATGGTAACTTGTTCTTCACAAAATTACTTCTTGGTGATTAGAATCTTACACAAGATTCTTAACTAACACTTGCATGGATTATCATTTTTTCTTGAAATAAATGTTATGATTTGAACTTGATTTTAAAGTGATGAAGAATAGAGTGAAAAAGCTATAAACTAGATGTTTTTCAAAATGATCGGTTATGTCTTTTATCATTTGGACAATTGAACATTTTGTGAATGTGATAGAATTTGACTTTGTTTTTAATTTATAGAAAGGAAGTGATAGCATGTTTTGGAAGATTAGTTGTTTTTTTTTTAGCCTTTCATGCAGAGTGCTTTAGTACTTTGTTTGCATGTTAATTGTTTATATTACTCATTGTTACCCTTAGTTGCATGTTAATTGTTTATATTACTCATTGTTACCCTTAGTTGCATGTTAATTGTTTATATTACTCATTGTTACCCTTAGTTGCATGTTAATTGTTTATATTACTCATTGTTACCCTTAGTTGAACGGTATGTTTTCTGAAAAACTACAAATTAATACTTCAGTTTGTTGAAACTGAGGTTATAGGTAGATGAATTTTGTTTATCAGTAATATTCTCGTGAGACTTCTTGGAAACTAACATTCCATTTGTATTTAGGAATAAAACATAGTTGTGGGGGTTTCCTTCAAATACTAGAGGATTTGTAAACTAACCATTACATTGCTCATGTTGAATGGACCCTCAGAAACAAGGGTTTTATAATGTATATTTTGTGTGTGTAAGTAATATGGTGCTTTAATTTCAGTCATGATTCAGCAAGTTAGGGAACTTATATATGTGCAAAGAAATTATGTTGACATTTATTTGTCATTTATATTTGTAATTAGTCATTTTTGGGGTACACTTTAAATTCTCTAAAACTTGTTTGTTTTGCCACTTTGAAAAGCAACATTTGGGTTTTAAAGTTAAATGTTTATTTCAGTTTTAGAAGTAGTGAAATGAGTCGTGTCGTTTATTTACAATAATATTTTTATGAATGGCCTTAATTTTCCCAATTCGTGAATTGGATACTATTCCAAAAAAGGTGGTTAGGGTGCTCGACTCACAGTCTTCGGGTCGCAGGTTTGAATCCCTTTCCTACCAAACATGCTCGCCCTTTCAGCTGTGTGGGCATAATAATGTGACAGTCAATCCCACTATTCATTGGTAAAAAAGTAGCTCGAGTTGGCTGTGGTTGGTAATGACTACCTGCCTTCCCTTTAGTCTTACACTGCTAAATTAGGGATGGCTAGCACAGATAGCCCTCGTGTAGCTTTGTGCGAAATTCAAAACAAACTATTCCCAAAAACCATAATCATTGATCTTTTTCAATACGTGAAGAGATAATTTAAAAACTTTGCTATCAGTAATAGAGTCATAAATTTCACAAACATCAGTTAACTTCTGCACATGTTCTTTGGTGGGTGAGCAGTAAGTGTTTTGGACTTTGGCTACTAAAATCTGTTTTGCGATTCTCCGTAATTGAAAGAGTGCATGTAGCCCGTTGTGTAACTTTTCACTTAAAGAATTTTTGCTCAGATTTTGTGCTCTACTGCAAAGATTTTACGAAGGTAAAAAGAGACGGCTTATTTATAAGTACCTAAAACGGTGTGTGTGGGGAAAGAAAAACTTTGGTTTTAAATAAATATTTGAATTTATACGTGTATATTAAATAATTAACTTCAAAGACCTTGATTGACAGATTGCTAATTTGTATAAGATTACACACAGTTGGGCTATTCAAGTATTTACTGATAGTATTGATCGACAGATTGCTAATTTGTATAAGATTACACACAGTTGGCCTATTCAAGTATTTACTGATAGTAAACATGAGGGTTTCATTCTAGGGTTAGAATGTTGAAACATTTTATATAAGTATAATGTATGTATGTTTATTTATAGTTAAATACATTGCACATGGATACATTCACTGTACTATGTAGAAAGTGGCAACAAACAAGATCTACAGTTGGTATTAAAGGAACACTGGTATGAAGCTTTGTTTGCCGATGTACTTTGAGGCATAATTTATATGTTAGTACCCAGTTTCTGTTGTAGAATAAATACTGTAACTTGGTGGGATGTAATATAGAAAATGTAGGAGAAAGTAAAGGGATGGGCCAAACTGAAGTTAATTGACAAAGTTGAAAATTACGTTTTGGGACCTTCACCAGGTTTGTAGTAAGGAAAAAACATGGTAGCAGATGTTAAACTTTGGTTTAGTTTCATGTAAAAAAGTAAAGATGATTACAGAGGTGCCACTATAGATATATAGAATTTAGTTTGCATTTTGATTCTAAATTGTCTTATGATGCATACTGGTTATACATCAAGTATATTATTTGCTGCAAACTTGCCATTATTTATACTTAATGTTATTAATATATACTGAAAACCTTCATATTTACTAATACTTCACTTAATATCTTGGATAATAAGTTTAGACAAGTAATAAATTAGCGTTAGTTACAATTTTTTTTTATCACAGTATACAGGTTGGCTTAAAAAAAGTGTAGCAAAACATTTTCCTAATTGGAAATGCTCCAAAATTTTCATATATTAGAATACAACTTTAAAGAGAGGATCTAGTGGTAAGTAAAAGTAATAGTCACATATCGTTTTTTTTTAGGTAGGCTAAGTATAGCTGAACAAATATTTGATACTAACGCATACGAAACTTTTAATTCTTAATTAGTATCTTTAAAAAGTAAAAATACATAATTTTTCTGGTTATATCTTGAAACACTTGCATGTTTTTAGTAGGTACTCACTCTGAGGCTGAAGACTAGCATGTTCAGAGATGCTTCATAAGATAGGTGACCGAGCATTTGTGGGTTTTCGTCATTCCAACGAATTCAGAAATACATAAGCAAGATCTTGTTCTAAATAAGGTAAAGTTTTCAATTAGTTATATTGTGATATATATGCATGACTGTTTCATTAAATCTAACTTTTCTAGTGGAAGTGTTTTAACTTTTCTAGGCACGTGAATGCAGTTATGTTTAATCACACATTCTCCTGATAAGTCTGGGTTTAGCATTGTATTCTATTTAATCTAATTTAGTTTACATATTTTATCAAGCACCTGTCTTATATTCATGCCTTTGTACTCCAATTTCATGAGTGTTCATCTCTTATCTTATACTTACCCTAATTCACAGTGGTTTTTCGTAATGGGGTTTAGCTGCAGAATATCTTTGTTTTTGGGGGTCCATGCTGACAAATTTAGCTTTTTACACACATTTCTCTGAAATATTCACACACAGAATTCTTCTAGGTTAATTACTTTGCTGTTGCTGGGTTTCCTAATATCACTATAAACATGAGTGACATACAAAACCTCTAAAACAAGATTAACATAAATGTTAATTTATGCTGGGGTTTCCAGTATATTTTACAAAGAAGATAGGTGATTTCATTTAATTATTTTTTGGCTAGTTCTTTACACCAAGTTTTGTAATAGGCAAAGACATTAAGTTGCTTTGTGAGGTGGAGTATGTTTACCCAAGTATTAGTGAGTAGCATAAATGAGTAACTTGAGATTTAAAAGCTTTAGTTTTCTTCTCTGTGCTGTTTATTTCACAACAGGGGGGTTTTACTTTCAAATGTAGAATTATGATACCTGTGTTAGGCACAGCACTTATAGTTTATTATGTATCTTTTTTGTTTAACAACAAACAAACGAAATTAAGTATTATAAATTGTTTTTTAAACTGCTACATGCATTTAATCTGCTTTTGGAGAATTGTGGGATTTTCCATTGGAGCTGAGAATTGGTAGTGTAAGAAATATTTCATATTTTATTAAACCAAAATTTGTGTGGTCCTATTATTTTTTAAAGCTTAAAAATTAATGCTTGCATAAGTACTGTTACAGCAATCTAATTTTTTACTTTTTTTACTGTATGAAATCTATATGAACTGCATGCCTAGTTTATGTTTATTCTGTTGGAATGGTATTAAAAGATATATTGTTTACTCTATCAGCCAGTTGATATTATTTATAACATTGATGATTTCAGCAGTATCATATTATGTTGTGTTATTGATGTATTATTTCTGTGATAATGTGTATTAACTTGATTATGGAAAGTTGAAAATAGCCATACATTACAAGTTGATAAAATTGTTGTTATAGAAGGGACTTAGAGTAGATTGTCCTAATTTTTAAGATTTTATCAATTGATGGCAGAAAAATTAAATTGCAGATTTAATAATATTCTGTTTTAGGACTTGTTAGCCAGTATTTGATTTGTTGTCAGTCTAATCAATATATTTTGATTAAACATGTTTAAGTCCAGTGCTGTATGACAAAATGTTTTTATGCTTATTATATGCTAATTTAAAAAAACTTTTTCCTCTCATTAGTGAGACAGAAATAGCCATCAGTGAGAGAAGCTAATGCTGACTGTGGGCTGAAGATGTGACCTGGCTTTCTGTCACAGTTGACCTATCTTGTTTCACTCCACTGAAAAGTTAGATTTTGTGGTACTAACAACGTGAAATGTAACAGCTGAAGAATATAAACAGCATAGTGCTCTCTGATAAAACTAATGGATGTTTAAAGAACTGAGCAGTGATTAAATATGAGTGATATTTTTAGTGTTTATGCAAAGCAATAAAACTTAATTTGAATTGGCAAATATTGAGTTTTTGAAGTATATGTTACCTAACAAGTGATACTCAAATAGGTTTTAATAAAAAAAAAAGTAGCAGAAATGCACATTCAGTTTAGTACTTGTGTGTCTAGTATCTGGGGTAATGTGAAAAAGAAAATAAGCCTACACTTCACAAACATTTTAGTGTACTTCTAGAACGTATTTTACAGCATTTCTGGGGCATGCACGTAGTTACAGAAGAAGAAGAAAGTAACTGAATGATACAATCTTTTACAGAAATGAAGGTTAAGTTATGTTAGTAAAGTGAAAATAATTTTATAGAGGTTCTAGTTCAGCAGTTTAAATACAAGTAAATTCCATAGTAAATAATTAAACTAACTACTTATATAAATTTTGTTTACATTGCATCAGTTCACAGTAGAAACTGAATGACAACTGCACACCCATAAAAATGATTTACTTTTCACATACTGGTTTTAAAGAAACTGCATATTTGGTTCTAAATGAAATTCATATGAATTGACAAAAATGTTTTAGGCCCATCCAAAATATTTGGAATTGCAAAGTAAATATTAAACAGTTTGTTGTGAGAATGTATACACACACACACACACACACACACACACACACAACTATCATCTACATTATAGTGAATGTAGAATTTAAGGTACAAATTGGACTATTTACTAATTGACAGAATGTATGTTGGAATTGTGCTGTCAACTGAAAGCACTAAAGGGGTAATGACTGGAAGTGAAAAACTGAAGAAAAATTATTTTTAATTTATGGATATACAGATATCTATTATTTAAAAAGTCATATGTCAAAACTTGGTGGTCCTGTTCATTGACAGCAGAATGCAAGTCAAATGAGAACTTGTTCGATCCTTTTACAGTGAAGATCATGAGTGATTCATATTCTTGACAGACTCCCTAAACCTCATCACAAGACTGGGGATAAGTTTTGTCCAAAGAACACGAGTAAGAACCTACGAGACACTTGGAGGCCTATCTGATGATAATCTATGTTCTTTCTCCTGTGACATCTTCATTGAAAAAATGAACCACTTAGGTGGAAAATGCAGCCCTTGGACAAACTGGTAAGATTTCTGATGTCATCAGTGAAGTAGCATATAGAGCAGAGACCACACTGATAAACTGGAAGATTGCAAGAAAGAGGATAGATGTATGTAAATGGAGTGAGAATGAAAGCTTGTGAAAAGGACAGGTGCTATTTTAGTCAAATTGAATTGTTCGTTATTTCTAAAAGAATCTTGAGGAGAGCCATTGCCAAAATCTTTAAACATAGAACAGTAGTAGAAGTAATAGTATTGAAATAATGTTATTTACTTTAGGTACGTGGTGTTAATATATATATACGTAAATTATTCCCAATTAATAAAGAGTGGTTAAGGGTGGCTGGTTGCATCCCATGGTAGGTGGTTTGGAATTCTAGAGGGTTACTCGCGACATGAACTGCTCATTGACAAATGCTGTAACAGGAATACAATTGGACAGGGGGCTAAACACCTCTAGTGTGTAAATAAAATATATACTTGATTCTATGTGAACAAAATAATTGAAAATGTAAAATAAAAAGACAGAAATAGATAAGCAAAGGATGAAAAGCATTGAAAGTGTTAAAACAACAGCTGTCTTGGCACTTGTGAATAATGTTAAAATAATATATAACACAACGTTAAAATATATACATTTTTAATTTAGGACAGTCTGTGATCTCTAAAATGACTTCATGTTTTGGTGTCTATCTCACTGAACGTGCAAGATGTGATAGTATCATACTTATTCTTTCATAATTAGATTGTGGAACCTGTGTGTATGTTTACTATTTCTGCATAATTCTTAGAGGTCTGGCTACATTTTTACCCAGATATTCGTCTCTGTTTTTTAGATATTATTATTTCCTAAGATTCACGAATATTATTGACTCTAATACCCTTTGGTTGAACCAATATTACGTTTTTTCCCCCTAATATCTCATGTTGTGTGTTTTATACATGTTCGGCTGTTGCCGGATTTTCAATCCTTTCATTTCTTACTCATTATGTTCTGCTAAACGACATTTTAAATTACTTTTTGTCTGTCCAATATATATATATATATATATTTCCATATTCACAATCTATTTTACCGTTAACTGTATATTGTCTTTAGTATTAACTAATATTTGTTTTACATTATTTATCGGTTTAACTACTAGTTTATTTTAGCGCTTTCAGATATATTCATGAGGAAATCGAATAGCAAAATGGAAGTGCTTTATCATTATAAACTGCAACTTGAAATTTTAACATTGGTCGAGAAATTTTTTTTCATATGTGACATTCTGTACACAATGCTTTATGTAAAAGATGAACTCGCATCATTAAGAAAATGGCGAAAAACATTAAGTACTACTCTTTGCCATCTAAAGGCATTGACGTCGTAAAATTTATTTTGACAAATGTTTTGTATAAGCGACGTACTGACTACAGTGCTATTTGTTGTATGGCAGCCAGTCTGATGAACTCTGATAATGAATGAAATGTGTCCTTAGCAATGGATGTGGCAGGCATAGTTTGGTTGAATTACTATCATACACATTTCTTGAAAAATTCGTAAGGTCTGAATCATAAATAGCGTTTAAAGATACACACAATACTGTTTTATATTCAGCTTAAACTGATATTTCACAATAAGTATTAAGTAGAACAGACAGGTTAAATTAGGAAGTAATACCGAGCATAAGCTTAAAATAAAAACTATTTATCACCAAGACATAAACATAGTGTGTGTGTACCTGGTTTCTGGATGCATCAATTGGTTACCGGCTTTTTTCCCTCGAGTTGCATTCTCGTTAACCAATTCAATTTAAACTAGGAACCAAAATATTTAATTTTGTAAAGATCTTTTCCAGAATGTTCAAATATAATGTTTCTTACTTGATGGAAAGCGTCAACTTTACCCATGGCGACCAGTGTTAACTAAGTGACTCACCATTCTCATTCAAGCCTGGGAGTGGCCGTAACCTCTTAGTATCATCTCATCTAACAATGTATTTTTCTTTATCTCGGTTTGGACATGGGAAATTGCTTAAATAAAGCAACTTTGTGTCTTTTAAGCTCTGATCAGTATTTCGTGACCAATTGGCTATTAACCAGTTTCTTGCAGGAAAGATAGCATGTGATGTCCAGGAATGGGAAAACTATCTTTACTGTCAGCAAATCGGGCAATGGCCCAAGGTTTCTCCTACCTCAGCACGAGTGAATGGAAGTCATATGCAAATTTGGTTTTTGTATGTATTGTGTTCAAAGTGAGATTCTCCTTTGTTTAGCAGATTACATTCACAGACTTTTACTATAAATTTTACTCTTGGCGTATATATATATATATATATA
>NW_013667169.1:79799-94719 GCF_000517525.1 Limulus polyphemus
AAAAATATTTGGGGGTGCTTAACTTTTTTCCTAGGTGTATATTTTTTTGCATGGTTTTAAAAAAACATAAGGTCCACGGTCATTACAAATAATTTTAAGGTCAACAAAACGACTTACTTTTTAACTAGATGTACAATACATTATATTTTTTTATTGATGCAAGTTTTAAATGTAGTACTGAGGAACTAGAATTCTTAAAAAACGTATTTTTTTTTCAGAGTTTATATCAGTATAATTTAATTTTGAGCTCTGTACGTTGAATCATTTTGATGCAATGAGTTTGGTATGACTATAGAGCACAATCTGAACACTTTCCCGTGCAGTACTTCACAGAAAAACAACAACCTTTTTTTAGAAAATGTTCACCTTTACAAAGTTTTTTCAATGAGGTATGAATACTACGATTTGTAATTATTAGCACAAACAGTCGCCCTTATGTGTATGTCTGCGAACTTACAACGCTAGAAACCGGGTGTCGATACTCGTGGTGGGCATATCACAGATAACCCATTGTATAACTTTGTGCTTACTGCAAATAACTGCTTATTTCTTTTTAAATGTCAGGATGCGATAAACGTGTAATCCTAGAAAATTCCACTTCTCGTTATATTACACGTAATGTATCTATAAATCTTTAAGGCTCTATATTTTTGAGTTGTTATTGAAGGTTGGGATAAGAATTCCACAACTCTCTCTCTATCTTTTAAAATATTATTAATTTAATGGTTGAACTAAATGATTTAATTACAGAACTGAATAATTCAAGTCTAATTTTAGTTGAAATACTAGACGACATGTTTTTCAGAGCTGAGATAGTAATTTATATAATAGATGGAGGTAGATTACTTCAGGCAAAGAGTATGATCATTATGAACACTGTTTAAGCCTCATTCTGTTGTCTTCACACAAACTAGACGTTTAAGTACTTTTAAAATAATATTTATAAAGATTAACAGTTTTATCTATATTAATAGTGTTATTTAAAATTATGGTACAACACAGAGTGAGATAATGGAAATATTGAACATTTTCTTTATGGTGGATAAAGATTAGAAATTATAGCATTAAAGTTTTTAAAAAGACTTTAGAAAAGCATTCTAAAAATTACGAACAACGTCATAAAAAAGTGTTTCAAAATACTATGGTATGTGTCTTGGTTTCCAAAAAGTGTAATTTGAAGTGCCCAATAGTCAAGTCATACTTTGTAGGATCAATGTAAAGCTGGGTACAAAAACAAGAATAGTAAACAGGGTTTGCAATAGTACTGGCAGTACCAGGTTGCCGGAACTTAAGAATCTATAATCATGTGACTTGAGCAGTTATAAATTCAACTATTCTTTCCAGCGTTTCAGTTATGTGTAAGCTCACGTGGTATGACGACTATGGCAACGAATCAATTGAAATCTAGGCTTTCTATTGGTTATAAATTTAATGGGAGTCTGCCTCAGAAAAAAATCTATTTGCAAATTATAAATTAGAGCATGGGAGAGGTAGGCTGGAAAGTGGTTTCTGAATTTTCACTGATTGCTCTTTAGCCCCATAAGATTGAAGAATATAAAAATAGAGCTTCAGAATATTATAGAGAATAATTTACCTTACATTTCGTACTTTTCTAGGGGTGCACAAAACAATCCAGAAGAGAAGACAGCTCAAGAATAAATATCAAAATTCTCACACTATGGGTATTTGAGGTTGTTTTTAAATGTTTCCTTATACAAGTAAGAACTTAAAACTTGTACAGTATTAAAATACGATTTACAATCTATGGTTTGATATCAAGTTTTTTTTTGTATACCATGATAATTAAGTAGTTTTATTAAATTGTGAATGTAACTTCCTAAAACGTCGTGACATGCGCAGTTTGACCTGCCCGCATGCTAAGGGTTAATCACAGCATGCACCTACCTAACACGCAATCAGTCATGTAGGCACATTCATGTTCTCTTCCAGAACGTGGGAGTCCCCAGTTTACCATATTTCATGCTATTGCCGATTTTTACAGTGAGATTCACTTAACAACTGAAGTATGAACTCAAAACTACACATCTAACGTGAAGAGCGAAGCTGAAATACCAGAAACCTCCGAAGATGGCACGTGTGATAACAGATATTATTCTTAACATATGATATACTATAAACCAGTAACGGTACTGGACGCCGAGTACCGCCTGCAAACCATGGTAGTGGACAAAAAACAAATCATTCATAACTCATTCTTCCTTCAATATCCAGGAATACATGATGGTATCAGTAACCTGGGAAAGATTTATAAGTATCACCCTATATAGTTAGGCTTTAATACAAAGTTTCTTGAAGACCAAAACATTCTAAGTTTCATAAAAAAATGTTGCAAGAGCATGATATTTCCACAGACCTGTATTAGGTAATACTGTGACTACAATATTGAAAATTTTATGGCAGTGTGTTTGGGCAGCAATCAAGGAAATAATGGATGAAAACAAAAATGAAGGTTTCACTGGGAGGAGTGCATGCCACAAAAGGTATTTGAATACAATGAAACCATAAATGTTGGGAGGGGGGGGATATGGTAGGTAACTGGTTCAGTTACATACACTTTCTCAATTTCATATTTTTTAACCACAAAAGGATGATTCAAAAAGTATAATTTTTGAGCTGGAAATTACTCCTAGGTTTTCTTAAATCTTGCAATTATACAAGTTGTATCATTTTTATTGAACATTAACTTAAAACCCTTTATGCAATAATATCCTTACCGTTTTGATGTTTTGTACAGGTTGTGGTCAGAAATGAGAAATTCTTTCATAAACGAACTTAAAAAGTTGATTTTTAAATCATTACGATAAAAAAGGTTAAAACTATATCTTTAAGCACTTGTTTTGATTACCAAAAACTCTAAAACTTAAGATTATTTTTCAAACTATTTAATCAAATATGGTCGATACCTTTCTTTAATCAGTAAAACACTGTCTGCTGAAATGACTTTTTGTTTTGTGAAACCATGATGGAAGTGTGTGCTTTTCGTGAGTACATGCTGTATGAGTATAGCTTTGATAAAAAAAAAGACACATTTTTACAGTATGAGACTGCAATCAGTCTTTTTACACAAAGAATGTTACCTAGCCAAATAGTTAAGGAACTACTATCATTATATATCACATACTGCTATCAGAAAGAGGCTAGTTTTACATACGTTATACACATTTATAAATTAGGCTAAACTGAATTCTCATGAAACATGGTAGTAATTAATAAAGTAGAAAATGTAATATTAAACACTGAGAATATTAAGATAAAAGAAAATGTTAATGAAAAAATATAAGAGTGAAGATTTAAACAAATATAATTACACATGCTAAAACAGAAGCATTCCTCACAATATACTGTTAGCAAAACATTAAAATATAACAAATTTAAATGGTTTTCACGAGTTTTAATGAAAACTATGTTGTACAAATTCTGTGTCAATTACAGTGGTCTCACTAGCAATGACTCTGGCTTAAAGCAAGTAATATCATATCTTTAATAACTATACAGAAATCTTTCGAATGCTGAATATATATTCCTCAACATTTTGTTTATATACAAGTTACAATACTGTTCAGGTTTAATCAATTCTCGACCTGTTGTAAGACAAACTGATTCAGGAGCTTGAAACTATCAAGAACTTGTCCTCTTTTTTTTCATATTTTATACATACATTATTTTCCATTAAAAACTGATCTGTATATTTTTTTTTAGTAACAGACTAGTAACTCTTCAGTAATCTCATTGTAATACAAATATCTTTTGGGTTACAATACTGTATACAATATAATTGATGTTACTTGAAACCTTTTGTGATTGTGGTACAGGTTAAAATGGAAGGTTAATTTTTCAACTTTAAAAAAAGCAAAAAATAAAATAGTAACATGCATCAGAAATCTTGTTTGTAAGTTATATATTGTTGTTAAGTTTAACTTTAATTAGAAAAAAAAAGTATGACCAATTTTAGAATTTAAATAAACTCTATTAATATGAAATATATTTTTTCACCTCTGTCATAATAACCTGTGTTAAACTATCCAGCAAATACAGCAGTGGAGAGTAATAATTTTCTTTTTAAACTATAAAGTTTATGCCAAACTTTTATTTATAAGACAATCTAAGTATTTAATAAATGAAAATCTCGACAAAAATGGTTTCATATTAATCATATACCAAAATATAATTTTTGAAAAAGTTACACACTTTGCATACAAACTTATCACACCCGTTTCAAAAACTAACACATAATTTGGAGACTCGTAAGATTTCTCATAGGAACATTTTAGATATAAGAGCTACTAGTATACCTAGTATGCCAACATCCTAATAGAAATCAAGTGATCCTGAAAATCCCCAAAAAAGTAATGAATTTGTACATTTGGTGTTGCATAATTAAGTTTTCTAACTTAAAAAAGGAGGGATAAGATAGCACAAAGTACTATTTATCATTAAATCTCAATTATTATTTTTCAAATCAAAAGAAATCCAAGATGAAAATTAATAGATATTTGGCATTAGAAACGAAAAACATGAGGTACTTTTTCATGCCAAACATAAACACATTTACAGAGCTAAATGCCTCTAATGAGTGACCACGTCACACACTGTCCACTTAAATCATAATTACGTTCTTGTGTCACTATCAACTTTAAGAAACACAACAACACTAATATTGTAAATACCGACTTCTATAAAACATAGTACAGAATATAATTTCTTAGAAATGTTCAAAGCTGTACAATTAAATACTTCTTTCAGTCAACTTAGTTGTCTGACCTGAAGTTCAAACAATCTCAGAAAAACCTGTTAATAGTTTTTTTCAATTTTAAGGACTTAGTCTATTATTATATATAACCTGTTAGAAATTATACAGTAGTCTTATCACCCATAGAACTTCATGATATGTTAAAAACAAGTCCAACAGATTCATTCCTACGATTAATACAGATTATGTTTTAAAAGATGAAAGAAAAAAAAAAAATAGTTTCCCAAAATTCACCATGAAAATAACTCACAATACACCAAAATATTACATTTATAAGGTAAACAAAATGATTGTTAGACTCCTTTTAGAGTTGTACATGATTCAAATTACACTTTGGTCTTCTAGCAATAGTTTTTCCTGAATATCACGTACCGATACTACTTGGAAAAATGATTTCTAAAAATTCATTCTTTTCCTCTTTCTCCTACACACACACACAATTCATAGTGGAGTTTAGTACTACTGGCCTAATTCATCCATTTTCGACAGTTAGGTGCCCCACACAGGCAAGGGATTTTGTTTTGATCATCTTCCACCTCAAACCTGTAGTCGTAACTCAGCTAAAAGAAAAAAGACAACATTCTTTGAAAAATCTGAACCAAGAGTGAATTGGAATTGTAACACTAAGGTATAAATAAGCACATACAAAATCAGTTATTTTCAGTTTTGCTCGATAGATTAAAAGTAAATGACAGAATTGTCTTTTCTTCATGTTGTACAGAGTAATCATATGATCCAAAGAAAAAAAAAAGAAAAAATTGGACAATTCGACCCAGTCTAGATATTATCTCCACGTAACGATTATTCTTGGACAGATGTAATTAATAGGTTATTTTCAAGGACTTTGTGTTTGAAAGTTTCTCAACTGTGACTCTGTCTATTATGAATATTGTGAGTACTGGGCCAAAATGTTTCTGAGCTTTCAGCATGGCTGCTAGATAACAGTTAATCTGTTGTGGTTATTTATTAGGTTGTTTCGATACAAGTACAGTATCCAGGTAATGGTTAATCTGTTGTGGTTATTTATTAGGTTGTTTCGTTATTAAACTGTTACCTGGATACTGTACTTATATTCTGTTGTGGTTATTTATTAGGTTGTTTCGATATAAGTATACTTGTATTGAAACAACCTAATAAATAACCACAACAGAGTAACCATTACCTGGATACTGTACTTATATGGAAACAACCTAATAAATAACCACAATAGATTAACTGTTACCTGGATACTGTACTTGTATTGAAACAACCTAATAAATAACCACAACAGATTAACTGTTACCTGGATACTGTACTTATATCGAAACAACCTAATAAATAACCACAACAGATTATTAAACTGTTACCTGGATACTGTACTTATATGGAAACAACCTAACAAATAACCACAACAGATTAACTGTTACCTGGATACTGCAGTATCCAGGTAACAGTTAATCTGTTGTGGTTATTTATTAGGTTGTTTCAATACAAGTACAGTATCCAGGTAACAGTTAATCTATTGTGGTTATTTATTAGGTTGTTTCCATATAAGTACAGTATCCAGGTAACAGTTAATCTGTTGTGGTTATTTATTAGGTTGTTTCGATACAAGTACAGTATCCAGGTAACAGTTAATCTGTTGTGGTTATTTATTAGGTTGTTTCCATACAAGTACAGTATCCAGGTAACAGTTGTGAGAACTTATCAGGTTACTGAGTAGCTGAAGTAATTTTTGTCTACATAATATTCACTCAGCTGTGAGTAATTCTTAGAATTTAAAATAAACTAAAAATCTCCAAGTATTTCAAAAGCTACGACAAACTACGTACCTTAGTTAAATTGAAAAACTATGTTCCATAACATTTTACTTATGTAACAGACAGCCCTTAAAACGTATCAGAAACCTTTTATTTTTACAATAATTTAAAAATGTACAAATTTATTTGATATTCACTTTTTTTTCTACCAAACTCTTTCAAAATGAAATACAACAGGTTTCAAAATATGTTAAGCAGCTAAGTTACTAATCTAAAAAAGTTACCTCTTCTCCACAAGTGATTTTGCGGTTGGCTATAATCAGAACCTTCTTCTCTCTATCAATCTGCACCTCCTCAGCTACACAGTTTGGATTACATGAGTGGTTGATGTACCTAGCTAGCCCTCCAGACAGGGTAGCATCAATTACCCTGTTCTCATCTAAGCGAAACATGTATACTCCTCGATTCTGAAAGAGAAGTTTTGGTTGTTGTTTTAAACTAAATACAACAACTGAAAATATTCAGTATTAACAATAATCAAATTAGAGTTAAAGATTCAGATGAAAGTGCTTTGTTCAGCCTAACTATGTCTCAAATAAAAGAAATAAAAAAATTGGTATTAGAAATAAAATAAATAATATTGTTTTGTAAATGACAGATAAAAAATTAATAATAATTACATTTCAATTACTTAATCTCGTTCATATGACATCATTCACCGTTCATGAAAACTGATGATATAAATAGCAACTAGGCCACTACTACGTCTGTTTATCAGAACCGACTTGATGATCCCTCATATTGATGAAAGGCCTTGTTGGCACTGGATAGGGCAAATGTGGTTGATATTCTTTCTTACCAAGACTCTTAAGTTCTTAGAACTAACAATAAAAAGCGAGACCAGTTTCAATATGTGACAAATGAGCTAAAATGTTACCGCTGAAAGAAAAGTTTACATGAGAGCATTATTAAATTAAACTTACTTTTTTTGTGTATTCTCTCTCATTCCTCTCAGCTATTTCATTTCTAATGAGTACACCTATATACTCAATAACCACTGTGTGTTTTTCTATATTTCTGGCGGCATACAGCCCCAGGCCCTACAAAAAGTAAGCACTAGATATAAACATGATGAACACAAGTCCACAATGTGAATACAACCTCCGAGTGACGAAATATCTAATGTAATTTTTTTAATGTTGAATAATTCTACTTTGTACAACCACACAAGTAAGTTTGATAATTACAATTTCTTATGAATGCCAAATTAGTATTATCAATAACTACGAGTAAATTTATATATACAAAAAATAAATCCCTACATGGAATATATCTTAAATAATTTCACATATATATAACAATACAAAAAGTTAGTATATTTCAGTCAACTTTAAAAGGTTCTTCAGTCAAGAAAGCCTTAAAGCAAAGTGGGGGGAGAGGAGGAATAAGAAGCTAATATGTGAATTTTAGGCAAGTTTGCTTTCTAATGAACACAAGAGTGAAATTCTAAACAAAAAAGTGCCAGTATTCAAATGTGCATACAACAAAGGATTTTGGTTATATGTAATTTATAATAGGAAAAAAGAAAAGAAAAGAAAATACAACCCACTGTACTAATGGTTCTAAAGAAACATATATCATAATTACAATTTCATAATTATAAACTTCCTTTAGATTTTTTTGTTGTTGACACACCTGGATTCAATCTTAAGATCAATTTTTTTGCTGACAATAAAACTTGTCATTTGGATATATTCGTCATTATTGACCAATCACACAGCAAGATACTCCAATCTACCTTTTTTAAAATTTTTCATAACAAACAAATACTTATGTAACTTGACATACCTGGATTCGATCTTCAGATCAATTATTTTGTTGACAATAAAACTTGTCATTTGGATATATTTGTCATTATTGACCAATCACACAGCAAGATACTCCAATCTACCTTTTTTTTAAATTTCTCATAACAAATGAATACGTATGTAACTTGATATACCTGGATTCGATCTTCAGATCTATTATTTTGTTGACAATAAAACTTGTCATTAGGATATATTCGTCATTATTGACCAATCACACAGCAAGATACTTCAATCTACCTTTTTTTTAATTTCTCATAACAAACGAATCCTTATGTAACTTGACATACCTGGATTCGAGAACGGGCTAAGTAGACATAATTTCGCCAGTCAGTTTTCATCTTTCGGTATTGAGAAGATTTAGAATGGACAAACTGTTTGATATAAGGTGAATTAGCTTCTGCTTCTCCAAGGGTTGATCGCAGACTAGATCTAAATGTATTGCTTGTATGCAGGGTATGTGGTCTAAGAAGAAATAAATTTTTTTAAGTTTCTCCAATTTTATTAATAACAATTTACTATGTTATTATTAGACAACACCCATGTTTTATATTGGAATTTTCACAAAAAACCTATGTATCATTAATGGCTAATGAATGTAGTAGCTGTGCTCAAATATAACAGCTTAAACATGAACTTTAAACATCATGAATTTTCACAAAAAACCTATGTATCATTAATGGCTAATGAATGTAGTAGCTGTGCTCAAATATAACAGCTTAAACATGAACTTTAAACATCATGAATTTTCACAAAAAACCTATGTATCATTAATGGCTAATGAATGTAGTAGCTGTGCTCAAATATAACAGCTTAAACATGAACTTTAAACATCATGAATTTTCACAAAAAAAACCTATGTATCATTAATGGCTAATGAATGTAGTAGCTGTGCTACAAATATAACAGACCTTAAACATGAACTTTAAAAATCATGAATTTTCACAAAAACCTATGTATCATTAATGGCTAATGAATGTAGTAGCTGTGCTCAAATATAACAGCTTAAACATGAACTTTAAAAATCATGAGAGTTGTTTTAAAGAAGCTCCTGATTTAACAAATACCCAATGTGTGTTTCTGTAAAGCAGAAATAAAACAACTGCTTTCTACAATATTACTTTTACCATTAAAACAACTATATCATTCATTGTTAAAAAATGTCTACTTTAAGTATCTGTTGAAAGTGTAGCAGAGCTGAGGTAGTTAGAGATGTTATGATGTCTCAACCACTTGACAGTGGTAGGCACATAACAGAAAGAAGAACAGCCAATTAAAACTCATCAAGGTTGAAGAAAAAACGAAATCTTGCTTGCTAGGTATTATCCTAGATTATAAAGTATTCTAATAACTGCATCTCACTATAAATATAATCCATTTTGTGTTAGTATCCATCAACAAAAATTCCACTTTTGGCCGTCATTACCCTCAAAGGGTAATGACTCAATTACAGTAATTTTGGAGTAACCGAAAAGTGGTTGATGGTGTACAAGAGTTATTTAGTATTATGATTTTTGCCCGAGAAGGGAGATTAAAAAAAGCTCCTGAAATAGAGCACATTACCATTTTTCTTTTTAACAGATTTTTGGCTTGTGCCAACCAGTGTTAGCTTCTTCCATTACCTTAATTTTTGATATGGTAACTGAAAACTGTCTAACAATGTACATGGACTATTTTGTTTTTAGAATTTTGCCCAATAGGTGGGATAAAAACACTCTGAAATAAGGTACATTTCCACTTCTTTTATAGACTTCTGGCTTCTTTACTTAATCAGTTAAATGAGTCAATTATTACCTTCCACAAAGTAGGGGATGCAATTAGCATCTAATGAAGCCATCAGGGATTTAATAATAATAATAAAGCAGGAAAGGGAACATTATTTAACATTTTCCTTTATACACTTTCTGCTTCCTTAATGGGTACCCTCAGCTAGTCTTATTAAAATATAGGTGACATCCTTCTCACAGTGGAATCAAATTGTGTGAAATGAACTTATTAAATAGTATTTAGTGCTTAGGCTTCAAAAAAATGCATATGATATGATTTATTTTTTCTATATTTTTTATGTCATAAGACACAGTTTTTAAAAAATTAAAAATACTTCATTTCATTTCAGAAATTTAATTATTTTTTTTTGTTCATTAGAATGTTCCACTTTATATATATTCAATGTTTCAACTTAATAATTATTTTTCATTAACATATTTATTTTGATACTTTATTTTGCTGCTCTTAAAGTATTCATCACTTCTAGCTAAAAGTCTTAAAAAAAAAAACACCACAGAAACTGACAAAGATATACTTATGACCTCGGACTTGAACTTTCAAAATAGCATCAATTCACATCAGGTAATATTCTTGGTGAAGATCACTTTATGACAAATAAATATACTTTCTTTTCAGTAAATTACAACAAGTTCTTTTATCTATGTACAAAATTTAAAACTAAGATTTAAATTTTTTAAAATAAAAACAATATTAATAGTGTTAATACAAAATATTTTCTTGATCTCTAATGATATACACATCATACATGAAAGAAATCAAATATCTTTATCAAACTAATATATAAAATCAACTCACCTTTTGAAATGTGTTCTAAGTTTGGGTTCTGTGCGGACACAACCTGTTGGATTAATGGCTAGAGGAAGGTCCAATAATGATGAACGGCCATAACGAAAACTGTAGTCTGTGAGAGAATCTACCCCAGGAAGCTGGAAAAGTTTTGCAGAATTATCGACAAACTAATATTATATACATATATATATATATATATACACACACACACAATATTCTGTCCTGATATATGAAGAGATATATTGGGCTTACGTAAAATGTAAAAAAATAGCAAATGAACAAATCAAGATCTCAAAAATCAAAAATCATCAAAAATGTCAGAAAAAAAACAAGTAGTAACAAACTAAGATAAAGAAAAAAGGACAAAATACTCAAGTAATGAATTACAAAAAAAAAAAAATCTTCAACTTACAGATTCAAGAATGTGAAGAATGGATGGTTCTGTTAGACCAAAAAGATCTTCCCCGGTGATGAAATTTGGAAACACGTTGATGGTTTTAGCTTGTTGACGCATTTCTTGTATTGGTTCTAAGACTTGCTGCCATACACCTTAAAAACAAAACAAAAAACATCTCACGTTTTAACCGGATTTCTGTAATAAAATACTTAGACGTGTAAGTAAACTTTTTAGCTGATATATATATAGCAAGCATTTGCAATGTTATAACATGATGCAGTCTTTTGCTTGTTTAATGATGATAATTATGATTTTTTAATGCTTATATTTTTTATGTATTAAGCAGTTTATCCGGCATTAACTCTTCAGGTGCATACCTTTTTTCAGTCAAGTCATGCACAAAATCCTTGTCAAATAATTCAGGTTTAGAGCCGGAATCATCGTCAGCTTACACAAGCTCAACTGTCTCTTCAAACTTGGAAAAAACTGGAGCAACTTGATACCACGTTGGGTCCATTTTCTCATAAAAATTAAACTATTTTCAACTGCAGATATTACAGATTTTTTGAATAGTATCATATGCCATGTTGCATATAAATGTGTGGTTGAGATGATCATCACCTGTACAAATTAGGCTTTGTCCATTGATTTTGTGTGCTCATTTCGCATTTCTAGCGGGAAATTGAAAATGCATTATTTGGTTGCCATATGGCAATGGGTGTGCCTATAGGGTTAAATTATTTTAAAAGATTCCTGTTACTTATACAGTATTTTTTTCATCTATGCATATTATGATCGTTTTCTACACCTAACACTAATCTCACTGTCTGTTGGTCTTTAAAGCAATTATGAAAAAAAAAAAGAAGTAAATAATCAAATTTTGTTTGCATAGACACCTATTAATCTGTTTTAGAAGTATGTAAGCCCGCTGAAAAAGTCTAGCATTCCAGCATTTGAGATTACCATTTTGTTTTCCCACACAAATTACTGTACAAATTTTATTTATAAAAATAGTGATACTATTTAGATAATATTCAAAAAGAACATTTTGTTATTCACCTGTGTCAAACCTTAAAACAACACGTGCAGTAAAACCCACTGAGAATCATCCAATAACATGTCACTGAACTTTTAAGTAACCTTGTGGTCACCATCATTTTCTAAGCATAATTTGTATAGTTAACTCCAAAATTCACACGTTTCACACCAGACTAATCTGTTTAACACCACATCTGAGTAAGTAACCTTGTGGTCACTATCAGTTTCTAAGCACAATTTGTATAGTTAACTCCAAAATTCACACGTTTCACACCAGACTAATCTGTTTAACACTACATCTGAGTAAGTAACCTTGTGGTCACCATCAGTTTATAAGCATAATTTGTATAGTTAACTCAAAATTCACACGTTTCACACCAGACTAATCTGTTCAACAATACATCTGAGTACGTAACCTTGTGGTCACAATCAGTTTCTAAACACAATTTGTATAGTTAACTCCAAAATTCACACGTTTCACACCAGACTAATCTGTTCAACTCTACATCTGAGTAAGTAACCTTGTGGTCACCATCAGATTCTAAGCATAATTTGTATAGTTATCTCCAAAATTCACACCAAACTAATCACTACTCATATCTACATCTGAATAAATTACTTATGCATAAACCAGTATGTCTCACCTTTAGGAGTTGAATCCTTTAAAGTAAATTCATCATGGCCTGGTTCCTGCACCTGTATTTGAAAATCTGGTTTTCCACTGAAGTCACGGATGCTACACACATAGCGACAACGCTTCCCAAGTCTTCGAATACTCCAGTACATCCTAACAGCCTTATATCCCACCTGTACAGATCAGTTCATTCGAGTATGAGTACTATACAACTACTCACCAAGATCATTCCACATGCTTCTACTATCATTACTATATTTCTAACTGATTACAACTAGCAAGTTAACTTATTTTGTTATACAAATAAAATACTGACTATACTTTTTTCAATTTCTTTCTTATTATGGAATAATTTTACTGTCAGCTTCCAGTATATCATGTATTTCACAACTAATAGCAAGAGATTTCATGTAATTCAAACTTACAGGATAAATGGAAGTTGAGCTGTGAAAAGCTTGAAGCTGGTGAGGCAGAAGTTGCCCAACATTCCACAAAATGAGGCTACCAATACGAATGAGGTATTTATCACCTTGATGAATCATACTGAAAAATAAAAGACACTTTATTTTCAGAGTTAACAAATCACAAATATATATATATATATATATATATTAAAATATTATTATGTAATTGCTTTCTACTGTTGGTGCCATATCAGCACAATCTTACAACAAATGACATATTCAAAACCTGTAAGGAAGAATTTGTGAGAAACAGACTGGCAAGAAGAACATAACGTGACTGATATAATTTCATACAGATAATTTCACAGGGCAACAAATATATTCTTTTACAGAGATTAAAGTCCAAAATCGAAATAAATACATGTTTCTTAGATGGCTCTGATAGATGGGCATTGGGTTTTAAAATTGAGTAATAAAAATACAATAACAAAACAAAGACAGACAACAAAATAGAAGGGCTCAGAATAGACAGAATGAAAAAAGAAATGTTCTTCTAACACAGGGGTGGCCAAACCCCGGCCCACCTAACATTTATAAAATTCACTGTATTACGGCCTACGCATGATACTTAGACAGCCCCTGCGGCCTTTTCATTATTTTTAATTTGATATAAGATCTATTGATATAAGATTCTTTGTGACCACAGCCAAATGAGAGCTGTTTCAGAGCATTGAAAAATACTAAGCTCAGGGTGGCCACTTTTTTTTACCAGCACTGTATTTTAAAGTTGAAAGCAGCCTGGGTCGACTCCGGTAATCAAAATCTGGTCCGTGGCAGAAAAAAGGTTGGCTACCCCCTGTGCTATAAGAATATAGTCTGCAGAAGAAAAAATAAAATATCAAGCCGCACTTCAAACAAGGATTGTTCGTTTGTGAATTTCGCGCAAAGTTACATAAGGGCTATCTGCGCTAACCGTCCCTGATTTAGCAGTCATCACTACCCACCTCCAACTCTAAGGCTACTCTTTTACCAACGAATATTGGGATTGACCATCACTTTATAACGCCCCCACGGCTGAAGGGTCGAGCAAGTTTGATGGGACTGGGATTCGAACCCGCGACTCGCAGATTGCAATTCAAGCGCCCTAACCACTTGTTATAGCGCGACTGTGGAAATTAAGTGTATTGCAAAGTTGTATTCAGAAAGAATAAACCAGTTTTATTTAAGAAAAGACTTGTATCGCTAAAGTTTCTTCGGAAAGAATTTTTACGGAAAATTAACTAACGACCGGAGACGTAACAAATTGGTGTCAGAAGTGGGATGGAAAAGAAAGAAAAAAATGGAAACGAGAAGCGGCAAATTAAACTACAGCTTAACAGATTTGATGGCAGCAATACAAGAGCAGCAAAAGAAACAATAACGAGAAAATAAACAATAAAAGAAACAAGAAGAACGAGAAAATAAACAAGAACAGAGATTACAACAGTTGTTGGAG